>NC_036657.1:3647817-3761636 GCF_002806865.2 Cucurbita pepo subsp. pepo | reverse complement strand
TTTTTTTTTTTTTTTTTTTTTTTTTTTTTTTTTTTTTTTTTTTTTTTTTTTTTTTTTTTTGGTATTCCCATGTATATTCTTCATTAATCTCAATGAAAACTAGGTTTCTTACCAGAAAAACAAACAAACAAAAATGTTAAACCAAGACAGGCTTCTGACAAAATTTCCTTCAAAATGAAAATAATAAATTTCCTAGGTATAATACCTGCGCATGCCCTTATTACCAGCAGAATTGAGATTCTATAACAGATGCATGAGAGAATAATAGTTTGGAGTCGAAGTTTTGGACTTTAGTTTACTGTGTAATTAACAAAATTATAATATTGACATTGCTTCATCTCATATTTGGAGAGACAAGTAGACTAGGACTTCAGATTTCTTACAAGCAGAGTTCAAATTTGCAAACAAAAAAATAATGATAATAATACAATGAGGTTCGAAGATCATATTCACAAAAAAATCATTAAAAGAGTTACAAACAGTTAAAGCATATAGATATAATCATGAAATTACAATGTTCATTCATAAAGATGTAATTAATCCTCAGGTCCAAGAATTAATGAGTTCCATCAATTCTTTTAAGATCTTGTTCTTTTTTCTGGTTTTCTTTTCTTCTATTTATTTTTTTCACTCCATGTGGGAATTTGTATTCTTTAAACGTCTTTCTTTTCATTCAGAATTCAAGAATGATAAGGATACTAGTTACAAACATTCGAGTCTCACACCCAACTGCACAAGCTCCACATGTAGATGGGAAAGTCATCACCTATCAAATGAAAGCACACATCAACCGTTTATCATGGGTAGAAGCAAACTTCAAAACACAATAAAGAGCGGAAAAACAGAAACTTAAACAATTCCATTACTTCTTCTGGTGCAGTGTAACGAAACAAGGCCTCAGCAATCTCTGCACTGTTACTTTGAGCTATTGCCCGATGGCCAGCCGCTGCTCCTACAGATCCATGTGCCTCTCCTCTAACTTGATTAGAAGCATCAACTCCACTTGTTGATACTCCACCCTCAGCTTCTTCAGATTGGGATGATTCAACGTAATAACCCAATGATGCTTGTTGTTCTGGACTCCGCTCATAAAACTTGATACTTAATGATGGATCTTTGGATGGTGCAAATCTAAAAGTAATCATCCTCACATCCATAAGATATCCATTCTTAAATGCTTTTAAATTAAAAAAAATTAAAAATCTATAAAGTCTCTAATATATTAAAAAGAAGGAATATGCAATAATTATTTTTTACCCTTTTGTCTATTCTGAAATTGAAAAAAAATCAATTATATTATTTTGTATTTTCCGAATTGAATAGTACCAATTAACTACACCGTCTATACTGGTTGATATGAACCAAGACATCTCACTCATGCAATATGAACTTTAAAGAAAATGTGAGAAAAAAATGTTATTCAAATTACCACAAGATACACTCAAGTTCCAATTCATGTCACATTATTGAAGAATCATGCTTAAAATATTCTAGGATGGTTACAAATTTGGGTGGATGATAATCTAAAGTTATGGTGTTTCCAACTTTTTTATTTACTTTAGGTTACAATTACATCATTATTAATTATGGCTACTAAGTATGAATGTTACCACTCTTGGAATTTGAAGGCTATATGNGATGGAAAAACATTAGTTAGTCATAGATATTTGTATTCATTTTGATGATGGAAAAAAAAAAACATTCTCAAATTATAGACATAAAGTAAGAAAGCGTATTTTTCTTTCAAAAAAGTGCACACTCTAATTTCCAGCAGATCTTATCACATAGAAAATTGATCCTTTTGAATCAAAGTAACATTAGACAATACCATTCTCAATTTTATATATGTAACTAGCTAGCAATTTGTAGTCATATGCGAGGACGATTACTACAAGATGTTAAATTTTTAAACAGTTTACATTTGAGGCTTTGATAGAAACTTTTGTTTGGTTTAACTGTTAAATAACTACAATAAGGAATTCAATTGACTTATATAATACATATAAAACTTATGATAAACTTATAACATATATTAATTTTCTTTATATAACTTTAGTAATTGAATTGATGAAATTCATTTAATTTGTTTTCAAGGAGAAACAAATTAAAAGTACAATGTTTAATACAAAAAACTAAATGTAGAAGTAGAAGACTACGCTTGACCTTAAAATCAGAAAATTATAGCTCAAGTTCATCACTTACGGGTTCTCAATGAAGCTGTTTCCAGCTGGATCATCCAAGATGAAGGAGAAAGATGAATCTCCTATGGCACATGCTTTCAGTTTCAGGAGAAACTTATCTATTGCTTCAGCAGTCTGAGGATCCACCTTCTACAAAACCCAGAAGATGCAACATAAATATAAAGATGCCCGTACATATGACAAATTGACAATCAAAGGATAAAAGCACAATTACATACCCTACGTTCCTCTTGAAGGGATTCCAATCCATCTATGGCTCGTACCAATATACCTTCCACCTAAATAATTATCACACATGAAGAGTGGTTTGTAATTTAGCTCACCTATCTTGAAGAAAGGGGAAGTAAAGAACATTGTAAACTAATATATGATTATGAAAGAAGAAACTCTAAAGTTCCATTCACCCCATATAGGAGCCCTAAACTAATAGAGTGTAAAATTATAATAAAAGACAAAAGAAGTAAAATATTGAAACAAATGTCAATATAAATGATGTAGGAAACGTGTCATAGCGGACTAAAAAGTATCAAGAGTTCTAAACATGAGATGACACAAATAAAAATCATAAAATTAAGTAGACAATTGAACTCATGCATGGGTAATCATATCCTTCTCACTGCCCTTATTGGTGCCTAAGAATTAATCGTGCATTATGAATCAACTAATTGGAAGAAGTCTTCAATATAGACCAGAACAAAACAAAGAAAAGAATCCCATTCTCACAGTACATGTTCCTAGAGTTTTTTTTTTCTTTTTAAGGAGAGAAATTTTATTGAAGAATGAAATAACAGGAATTTAGTGGGTCCCAACACCAAAAGGAGAATTACAGGAAAGATCTTCAATTACAAATCAATGAGGATAGGCTATAATCTCTAAAGGGGTGTGTGTTTTTACACCAATGCATAGCATGAAATCAAATCAAATCAAATCCAAAAAGCTACCGAAGGTTGAGAAAACATCCCTGAAAATCCCTGCATCAAAAGAAAACTCAGTGTATATTCAAACTTTTCCGTACCATGAAAACGGTGGCCCCAAAAACTGAAGCAAAGATACCAGATATGTTGAAGCAGCAATCATTGTTTCCCATTAACGATAAGAAAAGTTACAATGGACAAAGAGATGGCAAGAATACTCAGCGTGAAAAAACATCACACAACAAGATGGAGAGATGATGAGAGGAGGCATTCTCCTTTGTAAGCAAAAATGATCAGCTATATTAGTTCCACTGTGACTAAGTTCCCATAAGAAAAAAATTATTTCCTTTTTTTCTATGAAAAAACAAGCGTTCATTGAGAAAAGAAGAAAGAATACACAGGCATCAAAAAAATGAAGCTACTAAAAGAAAGGCCTCTAGTCCTGTAAAATAAGACCTATTGAGTATTTATAAAAAACCTTCATCACCAAAGCCCAAAGTGAAACATGAAATCTAACAAGGGAAAAAACGTCTCTAGGATCCCTTTCCAACCTCTAAACACTATTAGAACCAATAGATTACTCACATTAGAACCAACAGTATGAACTAAGTTGTTTATAAGAGATTTTACCAAAAACACTCTAGTGCACATAAGACAATTGGTCAAAGAAAATGGGATAGACTAGACCATTCAATCACCCTCTAATTCATTAAGATTTTGACACAAGATTAAAATCACATGGCACTTGGAAACAAACCCAAGGCTGTACAACCGAACATTTAGGGCTAGTAGATTAACGAAAAAGCAACGGAAGATATATAGCAATAACCCCACATTTTGCCAAGAATCGTGCCAAAAGGATGTATTAACCCATTACCAAGGCATCTAAACACAGCTAGACACAAGTTAACACCAAGGGACTTTTACAGATTCTCTCAATATGTGTAGCCAGAAACAGTTATACACTGATGGATAATATTTGCCAACAATAATATTGCACCATTGAGCATATTATTCATGTAAAAATCTCCAAAACCACTTTGATAAAAGAGCCATATTTCGAAATTAAAAATTCTCAATACTCAAGCCGCCCAAAAGTTAAGGAAGCTGAGTTTTCTCCCCGTCAATGTTATGCATACCACCGTCTCCTCTAGAACCTTCCCAGAAAAAATCTCTGATGATTCTCTTCTTGTCTACTGTTTGTGCAACCTTAGTTGGTAATTTAGACAACGAGAGATAATAAGTAGGCATGCTATAAAGAGTAGATTCAATAAGCATATATTGTCCACATTTCAAAATTAGTGTATATCCAACTAGTGCAGTTCATGCTGAATTTTTTTGATAACAGGCTGCCAAAAAGAATAGAGTTTAGTGTTCCCCCCAATTAAGCACCAAGATTAGGAGACAGCCGAGAACCTCATCTACAACCAAAGTTCAGCGTCAACCAATCCAGATCTGCCTCGCTAATGTGTACTCCCAAAATCTCACTGTTGCTAAAATTAATATTCAGACCAGAAGCAAACTCAAAGATCTTGATAAGCTCAAAAAGATTCCTCGAAGCAATCAATATACAAACAAATCAGTGCATGTTTTCTTCTACTTTTTGGTGCCTTCTCATCAAATAATCAATAGAACATTCCCACTGGAGACAACATTAAATTGGCACTTTCACATGACAGGCCTGATCTATTAAATTGAACTACATAAACAATATGCACCCAAGGAAATTATCACATTATTTATATAAAATAAGCTACTTCATCAAAAACAATGCTGGATAGAACGAAGATCCTGGCTAAAGAAGTTATAGAATGACTTTCCAGCTCACATCAATGATAAGGGTATAAACAAGATGGGAAAAGAACAACAATGAAAATAAATTAATGTTTAAAAAAATTTAATTATGGATTGCACACTGGGAGGAAGCCATATGAACAAAACGAACTCGAACCTCATCAAAAAATCTCTGAAACCCTTGAAATACTCTACACTTTCTCTTCTATTGAACCGACAATCTATAAAACTGCCTCCATTATGTCTACCTCAATTCTCAAAAGGACGACTCAGAAAACTACTCTAACTATAATTGTAGTAACAAAAGAAATGCAAACAAGCAAAGCAAAGTAGCATGCCCAATTACATAGCCTCACACAAATACAGCATAAGAAAACCAACACAAATTTATAATAATTAAAACAGAAAAAACGCCTCAAGGCTACAACACGGGTAGCATTCCACACAAAAAGACCAACAAGACTTAACAAGCCAGAGAACAGAAAGAGCAAATATATAAACAGATATACAATATGGAGTAGGAGGTTGAGGAGTTACGGTTGATAGAGTTCCACGTTGAGCCTCGGCTGGAATCTCGAAATCCAATTCAGGGATCTGCTCACAGGAATATACAATTGTGGTCATATAGCTGAAAGATCTCATATTAAAAGTTCAAGAGTGCCCATACTAGCCAGAGCAATATACTAGGCTGCCTGTAGCATCTTTTAACCCAACCCATGAATTACCCTAACATCTTGACATCTTTGTAGTTGTATCTATTTATTGTTTTCATTGTTTTCTGAAGTAGTTCTTCACATGCATTCATTAACCCTCTTTAAAATATAAACTAATTGTAAGATATTGCAGTTCCAAGCTAATACATTAAGATAATAATAATTTAAAATAAAAAAAGAGTGGAAACATTAGAATAAGAAGTGACTTCCTGAAAAGCTTCTTATATTATATAACAAGAGAAAGTTGCTTTTTTTTTTTTTTTTTTTTTTTTTTTTTTTTTTTTTTTTTTTTTTTNGGAATTTACAAGAGGGATGTATAATCCATGGTGTTTACAAATGACCTTCTCAATTTGCAGTGAAGGAAGTATAACTGTAGGAAGTAAAAATACTAGACAGTTTACACCAAGATATAGATTAGGTTGTAAAAATTACTGGATAGATTAGGTTGTCTTTGGAAAAAAAAATGGAAAACATGTCCAAACAATGCTGAATATCAATATATTAACAACCTATGGTGGGGGCCGGCACAGACAGAGTTAGACAGCTTAAAAAAATGGTTAACAGTGTTAATTCATAGTAACAACATGGGTAAATGTAAGACTGCATGTCGTACCTTAATAATGGCAGATTCAGATTTCACCACTTGTCGATTGAGCGTCTGCATAAATAATGACCGACTTAGAAATCTGAGTAAACTCGCAACAAGATGCAAGTTTGAAAATGGAACAAAATATCCATAATTAAAAGGCTAGGACTCCGATCAGAAGAACACATTAAGAACCAATGGCCTAAGATCGAGAAAAAGGTATTTTCAGAGCTGAAAATATGCTGCCACATTTTTTGTATGACAAACCAAGATAGGAAGATATAGTTGACAATTACAAAAGGCCATGCCATGAAGAGGTTTGTAACGATATCTCAAACCTCCTCCCAAGACCCCTCAACCGTCTTAAAATTCAAATAATTCTTTCAAACCAAAGACAACAAAAAAATAAAGACTTCCCCCTTATTCTAAAAAAGGAGAATTCAACAGATCCTCCTTCATCATAGAATAACAATTTCTATTGCATGCCAAGGAAATCCGACCAATTTGTCACTCACATGATACTTCACCAGGAAAAAAGAATGATGGGTAATTAATGGAAGAGCATAACAATTTTTACCAGTCAAATGATCGGCATTCATTTTGTAATTAATGGAACAAAACATAACACGAAAAATAGTTGAGAAGGCACTCTGTAAGGTCAAGAAGATATCTCTTCGAAAATAATCTTATTAGCCAAAATAATATCTTGAAGAAATCTTCGATTGCACAAGCAGATAAATAATATATAATAAACGTTTAAAATATTGGGTTGTAGCAGCTTCTTCTAATCCTCCTCAGTGAAACATATAAAGAGAAATGGAAATATATCCCGCAAACATGATCTAATTCAATAAAAATAACCTTCTGGTCGCCAGCATGAACCTCCAAAGAGTAGCAACAGCCTCGTGGCTGGATCTCACCAGCAAACTGGACTTCATTGTTCCTAAAAGAAATCAAAGGCAACTCAATATCAATTATCACAGGGAACCATCATATTCCAAAAGAGAATTTCATGACTAACATTTTACCTCTCACCACAATGTGGACACTCAAAGGCCGACAATAAGATCTGCAGTAAGATTCACATCTCCATAAGGCTTCAAAAAGACGGCCAAGCACTATTGAAAACGCCGTAAAAATAAGAATACCTTTCTGAAGTTCGGAATTAAAGTTAACAAAAATCTTGTTGTCCCCTGCAAATGCAAAGCAGACAACTTAACAAGCTGTAAACAAACACACCTAAACGATGCTGAAAACCACAAATATCTTCAGTTTTTATTAAGGTAATGAACCAAAGGACTCTCAAACTTCTCTATCCCAACTAAAAAAACAAGCAATCACAAATCAAATCTCGAATTAAGCTGCTGAATGCAGCGGAAAACAGAAACAGAATTTCGTAATCGTAAGGGCAAAAATTGCGAGAAAATGAAAGGCAGAAATGACGCAAATACGTTTTCGTGACAGCGCATGCAAAGGCTTTCTACTTCGTAGCGAGGAACATCGGCGTCTTCGTCTGCAACTACTGCTTCAACGACCGACTGCACGTCCAAGACTTTCTCTGCATCTTTTGCAGCCATTACTGTCAACTGGATGAGTTCCTTCACTTGTTTTGGCGGCCAAGGGTTGCTTCGGTTGCTCTGAGTTTGACGGCCGGCAGAGCTCTTCGGTTCTTGTTATGGAGGCGTAAAGAGTGTTTCAGAAGAGGCTCGAAAATTCCTGCGCTTCTCCCTCGTCTTTGCTGGGACTTCTATTTTTTTTAAGGTTAAATTTTATTATATGTGGTTTTCTAAATAAAAATAAAAAATATTAAAATAATAATGATAATTAAATAATTTTAAAACAAAACAAAAAAAAAAAAACAAATTATCTCCTTTTTGAAAGGCACCTAGTTCCAGCCATGCGCAACTTCCGTTCAACGACTCGATGGTTCGGTAAAAGAAAGAAAAATCCATAAACCGACCCCATCGTCTCCACCCCATAAGAACTACGAGCACTCCAAGGACGCCCCCGAACGCCCACCACACACCTCCCGGACTCACACCCAAGGTTTTACAGCGACCACCGTGTCACGGTCATGCCTGTCCAGGGCCTGTTGCCCATGGCCGCATGCCCATGACAAGCCAAACCCTTGTCATGTCTTTTCATTCTAGTGTTTTTCCCTTTGTAATTCTAGAGCGTATGACACCTCAAGAAAATCATGTCTAGGCCTGCCAGAACTAAAATGGCCCAGAATGTACTATAGGGGGATATGACTAGTCGTCAACTTCTCCCTACCCAAGGTTATATATGCTAAGCCGTTGTTATCTTTCTCTTGCTTGCTTATATAACGTCTCTTTCTAAAATCTCTCTTTCAAAAATCTCTCTCTCTCCTCGTTTTCTAAAACCTTCTTTTAAAACCGAGGCTAGAGGCTCGACCGTACGTCGCTTGGCCGTAGGCGACGCAAGAACAAATTGGCTTAACTCACTTGTCGCTGGAAAGTGAGTGCCGCACAATCGCTAGTCCGCTGCCTTCGAAAGTGCGATTGTGTCACACCGCACCCTCCTACTAGGACACCTCATCGTCAAATCAGTTCTCAATGTTATCGCTACAAAGACGAAGAGTTCACTCCCTTCAACATCCCCATATTCTCGAAACCCCTCAAATCCAGCAATCTATCATATTGATCATTCCACAAGTTGGCATCATGTTTTAATAACCCATTCTAGGACACCTCGATGATCACCCTCCTCAAATTTCGTATTTTTTTTTAAAGCATAAGATAATTCGATCTACAATTTTCATTAATTAACGGTAGGTCGATTCACTATAGGTCAATTAATATAGTCATTACAAGTAAGTCAATTTTTCAACCGCTTGGTCAAAAAATTATTTTACCCCTATAATTACATAGTTCATCATAAGTACTCCTGATATTTTTAATAAACAAATTGTTTAGGATCAAATCATAAAATAAATCTTTCTTATTCCCAAAATTAGTACTTAAATAGAGCTACTCGTCAATTTAAGCTTACTCCGGGTGAGAAGAAGTGATTTTATCTCTTGAAATTACGTTGCAGCTTCCTATTTTGTCGATGGTGACTCTACTAAATTGGCTACAAAAGTGATTATCACCCGTGCAAATCAAATGACAATCTCTCATAGAGACAAGTTTATAACTCATAAGATCCAGTTCGATATAATCATCATGTAAAATATTAATATTTTTAATTAACAAAATTATAAAAAGAAATAAAATATTTTATGGTCTAATTTTATACCAACTTAGTGTATAGGATTCGCACGTTTCATTTAAATTTCAACATTTGTAACAATTACAAGTAGGTCGAAGGACAGTAGTATGAAAATTGTTAGGGGTGTACATGGTCCAAGTTGTGTCGGGTTGGAAGATTTTTTTGCCCAACCCAAAAGTTTGGGTTGGTTCGATTGGTAACCCAACCTAACCCGAAACTTTTCACAACTCAACCCAACACAACCCTCTATTTGTTGGGTTCGAGTTGTGTTGTCTATTTTTTTTTTAGTTTTATTTATTCACCATTTATAATTATTACGATACAATTTTAGATGAACTATATTAAAAGTTCACAAACAAACACAAATCATTCTACAATTATATAAAATAAAATAAAACAATAATAGAAAATTATAACATATTAACAGAGTTCTTGTTAATAAACATGTATTTGCCTATCGTCTCGGGTTGAGTATCTTTAGACTGACTTCAGTATCACTCTGACAAACCCATTAATATAGAAATATCCTTGTATTTTTATTGGGCTCGGGTCAATCCCAAGGTTTTGTCCACGAATCCGAAACCGAACCGATTCCGTTCGGGTTCAGAAAAATGAACCCAACCCTATCAGAAAAGGCTAATCCAACCCAACCCTATCCGAAATGTTAATCCAACCCAACTCTTATCGTTTGGATTGGGTTGGTCCTGATTGTGGAGTTGAATTTGGGTACATAAATTTGGGGTCAGCCGTACAGATCACATTCACCAGCGTGGCGCGCGCTTTTTATTTTTCGTTCTGTTTGTGGAGAGAAGTAGAGAAGGAAGCATAAGGCTATGGTGAACTGAACCGCTTCAGATAAGAAAAATGACAATTCAATCTCTGTCTTCAATCCGCTGCCGCTGCCGATGCATGTCTCTCCATCCCACCTTCGATTCCATCTCTTTCGAATCCCGTTACCCTCTTCTTCCTGCAATTTCTCCACCGACCAGAAGAGCTCTGTCTCTCTCTGCTGTTATCTTCACTGCTATTTCAACCTTGGCCTCCTCTTCCTCTCTTGCCGCTCCTTCGAAATCTGCCGCACCGCAGTTCTTCGAGCTCCCGGACTCGGCCGGCGTCAAGGCGCTGGAGCTTCGCATTGGCTCTGGGGAAACCCCCGTCGATGGAGATCAGGTGAATTGATTTCGAAATCCATTGGGAATGCAATTGGAATGACATTCTTTGTTCTATTGGTTTGAATGATATTTAGGATTTTCGTTCCTTTCATTAAGGTTTTCTCTGAGGTTGCGTTCTGAATGGCTTTAAGAAACCAAGTACTTTTGCAAAGATTTTGTAAACCGTGTTCGCCAAGCTTAAGAGTTAGCATTAACATTGGACCTCTTTGTCTAATGGGGATAAAGAATTTTGTAGGTTTCTCTCATGCATATGCATTTGCTTGTTGAGGATGGTTGGGAGTGAGTCTGACGTTGGCTAATTAAGAGGATGATCATGAGTTTATAAGTAAGGAATACTATCTCCATTGGTACGAGGACTTTTGGGGGAAAAAAAAAGTCATGAGAGCTTATGCTCAAAGTAGACAATATCATATAACTGTGGAGGTTCGTGATTTCTAACACGGTATCAGAGTCATACCCTTAACTTAGCCATATCAATAAATTCCTCAAATGTCGAGCAAAGGAGTTGTGAGCCCAAGGTGTAGTCAAAAGTGATTAAAGTGTCAAACAAATGGTGTACTTTGTTCGAGGACTCTAGAGAAGGAGTCAAGTCTCGATTAAGGGGAGGTTGTTTGAGGGCTCCATAGACCCTAGGAGAGGCTTTATGGTGTACTTTGTTCGAGGGGAGAATTGTTGAGGATTGTTGGGAGGGAGTTCCACATGGGCTAATTAAGAGGATGATCATAAGTTTATAAGTAAGGAATACTATCTCCATAGGCCTTTTGGGGAAACTAAAACAAAGTCGTGAGAGCTTATTCTCAAAGTAGACAATATCATACCATTGTGGAGGTTCATGATTCCTAACATTGCTGTCGTTAAGGATATACCATTCTTAAAAGACTCTTGAAACCTTTTGAGGATATGATATCTTCTTTGATGGAGTTCCCATGCTTTCTTTTAAAGTAATTATCTGAAATTGCTATTAGGCTTGAGTGATAAATCATTCTCCACGAATTTGACAGCAACTGCAATATTTTCTTGGAAGGGTCGTTCGAATTTAGCCATAGCCTCTTGGTCTCATCAATAGGGTTTTAATGTAAACTAATAAGTAACCATCTGCAACCTGGTTCTTTACTGAAACACTTTCTGAAAAAATCGTTGATTTCATCTTCAATCTCCTTGTCTGTCTAGAAGCCGCCCGCCTAAGATATTAATATTGTTGATTATGTTTTTCCTTCTCCTTCTCCTATAGGATGTAATGTTGTTGTAACAGTCCAAGCCCACCGCTAACAAATATTGTCTTCTTTGTGCTTTCCCTTTTAGACACCGGGAGGTGTGCCAGCGAGGACGCTGGCCCCCGAGGGGGGTGGATTGTGAGATCCCACGTCGGTTGGAGAGGGACATTCCTTACAAGGGTGTGGAAACCTCTCCCTAGTAAACACGTTTTAAAAACCTTGAGGGGAAGTCCGATAGAGAAAACCCAAAAAGGACAATATCTGCTAGCGGTGGGCTTGGACTGTTACGGTTATGGAGGAATCTTGTGTTTTCACCACCTTCATTGGGCCAATAATTCTTGGATTTTTAAGTCTACTTCTGACATCTCTGGAGTTCAAGTCCAAATTCTGCAATTCAAGGTTTTTTTTCTCTGGCCTTGCTTTCGCTCAGTGATGTTGCCACCTTCCTTCTCCACATCTAGTTCTCTTATTATGGAGGAAATAGAATTATTTTGATTTTTTTTGTTCCCAAATGTGCTTCTGTTCCAATTTTAAAGATTAGACTGCATTTTCTTGAGCTACTGACAGAATCAATAACCATAGCTACTCATCCATCAATGACCTAAAACTCAAATCCTCTTTCCATTCTATTCTCAGATATTAGAAGAAGCTCAACGAATTTAATGGAAGTACAGTCTTGGAAAGGATTCTCAAGTTGGCCCATGCCCTCAACCTCTTGATTTGAACCTCAAAGTAGTCTTAACCGACAAGACACTAGTGTGAGTTGAACCCTTCAACTTCTTTTCTGTCTTGTAGGTTACAGAAAATCGACACCCCTTTTTCAGCTCTTTATTATGCCGTGTGAGAAAGCTGACATACAGACTCACAAATTCCTCAATAGTGCACTTGACCAATGATGAATAATGTAGCCACTTGATGTACTAGTGAAGAGTCATTTAATCTTCTTATTCTTTCCAAGGCTGCTTTTGATTATGATTGTGGTGGCCTACTTTCTTCCTTTGATCACTCTTACAATTCAGAAAAAATACTTGGAACTAAAAGGAAGAAGGAATTAGGGACAATTCTCTTTTTATATGTCTTAGAACTTAAAAAATTTATAAACATATATAATTTTTTTTTTATACTTTTTGTAAAAAAAATTGGAGGGTAAAATTCTGCCCTGCTTTGATTAAACTCCCAGCTATGCCCTGCGTGCTATTTTTATTCTTTTCTCCATCCTTCTGGCACTTATCATATTGTGATTATTTCGTAGAGTTGGCTGTTTGCTTGTATGCGAGTTAATAAAGTTGATTGGACTAACAGCATGCTTGTAAAGATTGCATAGGGGTAAACTTTATTACTGAGTGTGAAATTCAGAGATTCTTATTATGGAGTATTAACGTGAAGGTTGCGGTTCATTACTATGGAAGGTTGGCAGCAAAGCAGGGATGGCGCTTTGACACAACATATGATCACAAAGATGAAAATGGGGAGCCCATTCCCTTTACATTTGTTCTTGGCTCTGGGAAAGTAAGACAGTTGTTGTTGTTGATATCCTACCATTCTACCTAATTGAACCTGCTTTTAGTTGCAAAGCAATTGACTCTCAATTTTGGATTAATGTCAAGGTTATTGCGGGAATGGAAGCAGCTGTGAAATCCATGAAAGTTGGTGGCATCCGTAGAGTCATCATTCCACCATCCCAAGGATATCAAAATACATCTCAAGAACCTATTCCACCCAATGTACGTACTCCTGTTTCCCTCTCTTTATTTGGTTCATGCATACTGTCTTATTTGAACAAGCTACCCTGTGCTGTGTATGTGTTGTATTGTCTCTAGGTCTCAACGATTGCATATACATAAAAATAACCAACTTTGTAACGGCTCAAGCCCACCACTAGCCGATATTGTCCTCTTTGGGCTTTCCCTTTCGAGCTTCCCTTCAAGGTTTTTAAAACGCGTCTACTAGGGAGAAGTTTTCACACTCTTATAAATAATGTTTCGTTCTCCTCCCCAACCGATGTCGGATGATGAAAAGGACGTAGAGGTAAAAGTTGGGGAATAGGCATCTTAGTTATAAAAAATTGACTTAGAAAAATACTGATATAGTTCTCAATTATCTTGAAATCTTTTGCTTGAAGGCATTCCAACTATTAGCATCTCAGCACTTATTAGTTTAATTAGTATGTCATGTAATAGTGAAAGACACGGTGTTAACTACATGGACTTACTAAAATTAAGATCGAAAGTTTATGACAAATATATATATATATATTGGTGAAGTTTAGTAAAACGTAATCGAATGAATCCATGCCGTTTAAGTAATAAGCTTATCTATGAACCGCCTAGTTAGTGTGTAATATCACATCTTTAGGATTATGGGTTTAAATTATATTCATGAATTACTAAGAATGTTGAAGTATTTTACAAAATATTCACAAGAATCGAAAAATTAAGTGGTCATTTTCTGAATAAGCAAGAGTCTGGGGTGAGGAAATTGATTGGCCGCCTACTGTCCTTGTTTAGAGAAAGATACAAGTGTATATTGCGAAAATTGATCTGTCTTTAAATGTTTGATTCAATGAGGCTTGTTTGGATACAGTATTTTGACAGGCAGAGGCTATTTACCACCATTTTTAATCCAACACGTCTGGCAAACGGTGAAGGTTCGAGCCTTGGGATTCTGATATTCGACATCGAGCTGGTTCAGGTAAGGCATCTCAGCAACAAGTTTGCATCTCCAGGTTCCTGAAAATAGCCCCTTCACTCAACTGTACTATATTATTGTACGAGTTCTGATGCTATGAGAATATTTGCTAAAACTACCACTTACCGAATCAAATAGATTACGAAGAAAATGAAAAAAGTAATAAATGGATATCCAATATTAGTCTATGATCAAGGGACAAATATGATGATACTATGGTAAACCATAATGAAATGCTGAATATCCTTAATCATACCCGATATTAGCCTATAATCAAGTGTCAAATATGATACATATAGTAAACGGTAATTCAAAGCTTTACTTTTACTGTGGTCAATTGAGGGCGGGATTGTAGCCCTTTACAAAGGAGAATAGTCCAAATGAATTTGAAATAACTATAATGATAATAAACTAATTTTGACAATCTCTATGGCTTGGAAAAAGATTGATAATAGAAGATTTAAGATAGCTGAAGTAAGAAATTTGTCTCTTTCATTGATGTTTCCGAAACTTAATATGACTTATTTTTGCAAATCTTTTTAATTGTCTTTGTTGTATTCCACCCCTTCAAAAAACACCATTAAAGAAGTACTACAATCCTTCTAATCGAGATAATTATAGTGGAGAAGGGAACGAAACATTTCTTACGAGAGTATAGAAACCTCAACCTAGTAAATGTGTTTTAGAACCATGAGGTTGACAGCTACACGTAACGAATCAAAGTAGATAACATCTTCTAGCGGTGGGTTTGGGTTGTTACAAATGGTATTAGAGTCAGATATCAGACGGTGTGTCAGGGAGGACGCTGGGTTTCTAGGGGGTGGATTGTGAGATTTCACGTTGGAGAGGGGAACGAAGCATTCTTTATGAGGGTCTGGAAAACTTTCCCTAGTAGACGCATTTTAAAATCGTATGGTTGACAAAGATACGTAACGGGCCAAAGCGGATAATATCTGCTAGCGGTGGGCTTGGACTGTTACATCTAGCCTCCCGCTTATTTACCTAATTGTCACTTTGTTGTTGTTCTGTCTTACTCATGTCTCACAACCACAGTCCACAGCGTTGTACTCATAATGTCATTCAGTGGCTTTGCCCTTTCTCGGTTTATCTCTTGCTTTACATTGGTACTGACAATGACCACACACTAGTAAGAGAAAATCAACTAGACCATCATCTTCAATGTACGGGAATACTTTTCAAATATAGAAAAATCTGGCACGGAGAGTATGAGATACAAATGTAACTATTGTGATATATGCTCGTGATACATCTTTACGTGGAACTAATACCTTTCTTACAAAATGTATTTGACCACAAATACTCATACTTTCTTACAAAAATGTCAATTACATGGTTCTCACGACACGTTTTGTTGATTCTAAATAAAATCTTTCAAAAAAAGAATATTAAAATTTTGTCAAATACATAATCATAAGATAAGACCTAAAAATTTGGAAGTCTATTGTTTTATATAGTGAATCATTGCATACGAGATTTTGTGCATATACTATGAACACTGTTAACGACGATTTGAAAGATCTGTATGATTTAATAGCTAGTACGTGAATTATTATAAGATGAGTTAGATCGTCTACTAACCGATTTGAAAAAGTTATTATAGCGTCTAAAATACGAAAATATTGAATTTAAAGTCCTCTGTGTTGTTTGGATGTATTTACGGGATAGAATTCAATGTATATAATTTTCGATGAAGATTTTCTAAATTACTTTAAATATAAAGTTTTATTACAAGTTGCTCGAGATGTCTTAAGAAAATGTGGATATAAATTATTTTTTTGCTCATTTCATAACAAAGAAGATGTCCGGTGGAATCAAACCAACACAGTCTAATTTTTTCACGTTGATTCGGTTTAGGTTCATAATTTAGTAAGAGCTCACAATATAAACTTATAACGGTGTCGTGCCTAAAATGTCTTATAATCATGTTTTGCCACCTAAATCCAAACCAACTCACGAACGTCTAAAAAATCAACCATGAATTTATTTTATAATATATAGACGATCTACATTGGTCGGTTTGGGTTGATGAAATCTTTTGGAATAACCAGAATTTTGGGCTGAACAACTCGAATAAAGTTCAAAACCTAACTCAACCCTCCGTTCTCAGATTGGATTGGGTTGTTGATTATTCTTTTATTCTTTTTTAAAAAAATCATACTTATCAACAAAATATATTGCGTTAATAATTTAAATCTCGTAAAAACTTAAATATCAAACATTCACAATTAACGTGAGTTATAAACTTCAAATATTCTTAATTTTTATAATAATCTTGAAAATAAAATAGACCAGGATTGAGTTGTAACTCTATAGTCAGATTAGTGAGCGACAAGAAAAAAAAATGTTAATCCACGAGATTGTTTAAAATTTTAAAAAAATTAATGTTGCTCAAAAAATGCTATCTGTCAGACGAGCACGA
Organism: Cucurbita pepo subsp. pepo; assembly: GCF_002806865.2. Classification (NCBI taxonomy): domain Eukaryota; kingdom Viridiplantae; phylum Streptophyta; class Magnoliopsida; order Cucurbitales; family Cucurbitaceae; genus Cucurbita; species Cucurbita pepo. The sequence continues at coordinate 3,744,683 of NC_036657.1, read as the reverse complement.
ACCCTATATTCAGATTATTGAGTGACAAAAAAAAAAAAACGATGTTAATCCACGAGATTTTTTAAAATTTTAAAATAATTAATGTTGCTAAAAAAAAATGTTAATCCACGAGATTGTTTAAAATTTTAAAAAAATTAATGTTGCTCAAAAAATGCTATTTGTTAGCCGAACACGAACCTATATTCAAATTATTGATCGACAACAAAAAAAACTATGTTAATCCACTAGATTTTTTAAAATTTTAAAATAATTAATGTTGCTAAAAAAATGCTATCTATTAGACGAACACAAACTCTATATTCAGATTAGTGAACGACAAAAAAAAAAAAAAATGTTAATCCACTAGATTTTTTAAAATTTTAAAAAGATTAATGTTGCTCAAAAAATGCTAATACTATCGGTTAGACAAACATGAACCTATATTCAAATTATTGAGCAGCAAAAAAAAAAAAAGTTAATCTACGAGATTTTTTAAAATTTTAAAAAAGTTAATATTGCTCAAAAAATAAAAATGCTATCCGTTAGACGAACACGACTTTCCAGAATGATATGATATTATCCACTTTGATTGAGCATAATCTCTTGTGACTTTGTTTTTGGACTTCTCAAAAGGTCTAGTACTAATGAAGAGTGTATTATTTTATTATAAACTCAGGATTATTCGGATGGGTATAAGTAATAAAATTTTTAAAATGGAGTGGGTGGAGTTATTGTTCTTTGCATTTGGGTCGTCTGTCACTTTTCAAACCTTCACCAAAAATGGATCTTTCAACAGTTCAACTCTCTCTCTCTCTCTGCCTTTGAACCATAATCATTTTTCTTTTCTTCTTTTCTACTCTCTCTCTCTCTATCTTTCTCTCTCCTCTCGCCGGTTTCGCTTTTGTTCTTCATAAGAACCTTTTCCTCGCTTCTTCCCCCCTTCTTCTCTTCTCTCTTCTTCCGTTTTACACCCAAAGTCGGATTCCAGAGAGCAGGGATTTGGTTTTCTTTTGATTTCCTGTTGAAACGGCGAGGATTTTCCTTTTCGATCCACTATTTTTTCGAAGCCCTAGATTTGTGCTTCGTTCTTACACATGGCGCAGAAGTCTCTGATCTACGCGTTTGTTGCTCGCGGTACCGTGATTCTCTCTGAGTATACCGAGTACAGTGGGAATTTTAATTCCATTGCTTTTCAGTGCCTCCAGAAATTGCCTACTGCCAATAACAAATTCACCTACAATTGCGATGGCCACACCTTCAATTATCTCGTCGATAACGGTTACAGTAAGTCTTCCTCGTTTCCTCTTTTTCTTCGTTGTTGAATTTTGAGATTTTTTTTAAAATTTTTTTATTCTTCTTCTGCTGTCTTCATTGCAATTGTTTATCATCGTGTTTTGATTCTAGCTGTGATTTGTTAAGAGATGATGCTTGTAGGGATGTTTTTGCCTCTTTAGCTGATTTTTCTTTTCAAAGAATCCCGATCCGTCGTTAATACCGTTTCAAACATTTGTTTGGATGTTGAGAAATTGGAGAATATTGATCAAGCATCCATTTCTTCTTACATTGCTTATTCTGTCTCCTGTTTTTAATTTATTACCACTGGAAGCGAATATGATAATCCTTCGATGTCTTGAAGAATTACGGAAAAGGCATAGATATGCTCAAGATTCATTTATGGCATTTACGATTAAATATTTCTTCACCGGCCGAATTGTGGACCTCGCTTTCCGTTGCTCCCAATCAGGTTACTATATAAAATAGACGATCTTAAAGATGGAGCATGATTTAGCTAGAAGATAAAAGTATTTTTGAGAATTATTATTATGATTATTCTTATTTTGTCAATAGAGTTCAACTCCACGAATTATTGTTGTTTCTATCTTGAGCCGTCAAGGGGTTAAAATGCTTACTTTCTAGGGAGCTAGATTATTTGTTATGATCTAGCGATTCCTTAGGCTTAGTTCAAAGAAGGTAATCCTCAAATATAGCCTAGTTTATCCAGTTATTTTGCTCATTTATAATTTTTATTAAATTTCTCATTCAAAATTTATCTTAGATCTTTGTCTACATAATTTGTCCCTAATATTTGTGATACTATTAATTTCGTTAATATTATTCTAAAAGTGTCGATTTCACTCTTCATCTGGTCAGTTTTCTCAATCAAGTATTTCATGCCATTGACCCTAAAATTCATTGACAAAGCAATGACATGACATAAAACCGAACTTATTAATAGAGTTGGAATAACCCCATAGTCCAATTTAATCATATGGAGATGTCCACACATAATTCTGAGGAGCACTTGCTTCTTCTAGGTTGCATCCAGTTGTTGAAATTGAAAATGGAATCAATAGAGATGTTACTATACTCAATAATTGATTCACAGGTTTTAAAATACAAAGTTTAAATTTCTACATAAGCTCTCATAATTTTTTTCCTGCATAATCATATTTTAATGTCTATTTACAGTAATTAATTTATTTTAAAAAACTTAATGAAAGGAATAAATTGACACTTCAAATGATTGGGTTAGATTGAAAAATGACTTGTAGGTTCTATCCAAAAACAAACGAAAAAAAAGACATGTACATTATATTATAAGCAGACTAAATATTTAGTCGAAGAAATAAACAAGTGACAGAATTAAGGAAGAGGCTTTTTGAAACCCTCCAATAGCACAAACAATCCGTGATGTTCTTCTAACATGGTTCAAAAACTAAACGTAGCACGATACTGCTTGAATGAGGCATACCCATCTTGTCGTGTGATGGAACAAAAACAAGATACCTATGAAGAAAACCTATATAGACAAGTCACTTGGCCCCACTTAGAAACGATCTGACTTAGATAGTATGATCATGACTTGGGATGTATCAGCTTCGAGTCAAGATGATTCAAATTGTGTCTTGTTTCTACTTAGATGGTTGCGCCCACAATATATTGCTATTTCTGGGTTGTTTGTGAATGCTGCAGATCTTTCATTTGTGCCTTTCCCATGACGTATACTTTGAGATTTTTTTCCGTTCTGGTCAACTGTTTCTTATCTTTAAATTTTTAGTTTACCTTATTTGTTTGACTCTGAAAATGTTCTTATTGCTGAATGCTAAAACTTGCCGATAATGTTCCTTTTCTTATCATTGATGAAGTAGTAAACATTTTTGTATTTCCTTCTTTTTCTTCTGAGAGTTTTCTTTGAGTTCTTGAAAAATAAGGTTTTCCACCCTTTTTTCATTTTTTTCCAGATGAAATATTTGGCTGTGTGTGCCTACCATTGCATTAACTAGTGAACTTTAACCAAAATAACAGCCTTGCATTTTCTTCTGTCTTTGAAAATTGCAGCATACTGTGTAGTCGCAACTGAATCAGCTGGGAGACAAGTGCCTATTGCATTTTTAGAGCGTGTTAAGGATGATTTTGTGTCAAAATATGGTGGGGGAAAGGCTGCCACAGCTCCTGCCAATAGTCTTAACAAGGAATTTGGGTATTTGATTAAATTACTTGCTGAGGATGGTGTACAGGGTATCATTATTGATTAAATATAATTTTTTATACGTAGGTCAAAATTGAAGGAACATATGCAGTACTGTGTTGATCATCCTGAAGAAATTAGCAAGCTTGCAAAGGTGAAAGCTCAGGTTTCAGAAGTAAAAGGTGTTATGATGGAAAATATTGAAAAGGTAAGCATTCATTTTTATCTTGCGCACTATCTTGGAACCTTTCTCTCGATGTGTCTATTGGATCCAAAACTTTTGATCCATTTTTTGAACATTTTTTAAATTTCTAGCCTTGAGGCTTCTTTCTCTAGCCACCTCTTCCATATATTCCCTCTTTAAACAAAATAGATCTCTCTCTCTTTTTTTTCCCCTTATTGTTAAAACATTTCACACATTCTAACACATTTTGAACACTGTTTTCTGCTTGAAATTTATTTTTGAATTACCTTTAGCTTCCCTAGGGCAGATGTCTTGGTGGTGTTGAAGAAAATGTGAATCTACTGTTACTAACATAACACATCACACTAACACAACACACTAGAGTCCAAATGAAGGCATTTCTTGATCGGCTCATATTGCTAAGTAGGGTTCAATGTTGACACGATGATGCCTTTTAAGTTATACTATTAGCTATTTCCAAACTTTAATTTTGGTAAGATGTGGGTGTAGTCAGTAAAGAACGTCTATTGTAATGTGTTGCAGTTATCTACAATATCCAGAAACAAGATTAAAATTTCCCAGAAAATTTATTTTGTTTGTTTGAAACTACTTTTTGATGGTTTGTTCATGATGATTGCAATATGGGATGAGAATGCGTGGTCCTAATTGTTGATCTATGCATATTTTTAACAAGAACTGAATCTCATTAGAGAAAGTATGTACGAAGTGGTTACTATAAGTTGAAGGCTCCTTTTGAAGTGTGCTGTGGTTGTTTCCCCTGCCTTGGTGAGGCTCTTCTTTCTATGGGTCTGTACTTATGTCAAGGCAAGGTTTAGGTTCTTTTGATCTTGTCATGGTAGGGAAACCGGTAATTTCACTTGTCTTGGGAATCTTAAATTTCCTGCCAAAGAAAACTCCTTAGGAACAACAAGAAGTTTGAATTTAATAATTGAACATAGATTAGCAGGGTGATTCCCCTGAATTTTTTACTTTCCAGATTATGGTCTTGCCACTGATTGGGATAAAGAAACCCATTCTGTCGTCTTCTTGTCATTCAAAGAACTTTGTATAATAAGATTCGTCTCAAAAGAAAAACTCCCTATCCTACATACTCTGGATTCTGATTGCTGTCTACTAGGTATTATATCTTGGAAATGGAGTCTGCACACATATATTTAGCCAACCATCTTTTCATTGGTTAATGTCCCAACTATAGGAATACTGGTATGATCGCACCCCAACTAGGAAGTGTAGGCTGATTTTTTTATTTTTATTTATTTATTTTTATTTTTGAAAAAAACTTGAAAAAATATAAATGTAGGCTGAAACATCATCTGTTGAGCATTGTTGGAGTCCCGCATTAATTAATTAAGGGGAAGATCATGAGTATATAAGTAAGAGACGCTATCTCCATTGGAATGAGACCTTTTTGGGGAAACAAAAAGCAAAACCACGAGAGCTTATGCTCAAAGTACAATATCATAACATTGTGGAGGTTCGTTGTCCCTATCAAGTTGTTTTAGAGTCATGCTTTTGTCTTAATTTAGCCATGTCAATAAAGTTCTCAAGTGTTGAACAAAGGAGTTGTGAGCCTTGAAGGTGTAGTCATAGTGAAGATCCGTGGTAGAGTTTTATTGGACTAGCAATGTGCTCCAAAGAAGAGGTGTTGTCTAGAATAGTGCTAGATGGATAGATATGACTGTTTAAGGGGAGACTCAATGGTGTACTTTGTTTGAGGAGAGCATTGTTGGAGTCCCACGATGGCTAATTAAGGGGAATGACTAATTAAGGGGAAGATCATGGATATATAAGTAAGAGACACTATCTCAATTGGAATGAGGCATTTTGGGAAAACCAAAAGCAAAATCATGAGAGCTTATGTTTAAAGTGGACAATATCATACCATTGTGGAGGTCTGAAGTTCTATTTACCATAGTACCCAAATGTAATGGAGATCCAGAAATACTCTCTAGTGTGAGTAATGTTATTCTGTTTCCTTCGCAGCAAAATTGAAATGAAAGCTACGATATGTTGATTGAAAGGAATGGCCTTGTTCTTGAAGGGATGACCCGTAAACACCTGGAGGAGATTCTCTTATATTACTTGACAGGAAAAAAGAGCTTTGTTATCTGGTTACATAGCAGTAAGAAGGGTTCTTCAAATAGTAATTTTGTTCTTCAAATTGCAATTTTTCTTTCATATGATACATTGAGCTGAGAATAAATCATGGATGAGTCTGGAGTTTTCACAAGAGTTCGTAGCACTCTTAAGAAAGACCAGGAAAAGATTATTCTTCTTTGGACAATTAGCTCCCAAGATCTGCAAATCTTAGAATTTTGATGTTACATTTATCCTCAGCTCAATGTATCATATGAAAAGATTATCCTCAGGACAATCAGCTCAATCTTAGAATTAGCTCCCAAGTTTTCTAAAATTCTGGTTGCCACCAACATTTCCATATATTTTGATTTGATTATTAAAAATGGTCAATCATAGTCTAATTGAGCCCCCACTAGAGTTTCATGAGCTAATTCAAACTTTCATCAATGTCAGCAATTTTCATAAATATTTTCCAAATTTTCATGGACATGGATATTTCTATCAATATTTTGAACCATGGTTTCAACACCCAACTTTAACCTGTAAACAAGAGCAATATTTTTTTGGAACGTTTCCATGGTTTGTCAAAAAGCATGATAACCCTGAAGGCCACGACTATATGAAATGCTGGAATGGCACCTATTTGTAGTCCTTCCATATTACTACTTTCGTACATGATTTTTTGCCATAAAAATTTCCTTCAGTGGGAGACCTCCACCAAAATTTTGCAAGATCAAGTCATTCCTCTTCTATGCGTTCCCTTTTCCAGGTTGCCTGCTTTCATTGGTATTAAAACCACATTTCAAATAGATGCAAGCTACTTCCTTGTATTCCTTGTCATGATAAAATTGTAATAACTTCTTTCACCACTTTCACCACTTGAGCAGCAGGCAGTTTGACAATGCAAAGATGATATATTGAGGTATTGAATATGGCAGCCTTAATTGAGGTTGACCTGCCACTTCTAGAAAAGGGCACTGTTTCGTACTTTTGGAGCCTAAACTTCAACTTATTACGAGGAAGCAAATCTACTGACTTATGTAGTTGGGAGATTTGGTTTGGAAAGATTGTCTTTGTGCCCCATGGTCAATTGTGTTTTCCTATTGCAAGTTCTTTCTTTTGTTGAGTAGGGCTTGGGTCAAAATACTTCTCTTGGGTTCATGTGTGCATTTCATACACCTCTTTTGTTTATTAATAGCAAGTCTAGAGGTTGTATTGAAGATTTTGGAAGTCTCCTAGGCAAGCAATTCTCTTAACCGCTTCCTTGTGATTTCAGCTGATGTATTAAGCAGAGATCTTTTGGATAATGGTGTGTGGTTTGGTACTTTTGAAGGTTTGATGGTTGGCAGGGATAAGGTGTGCATTAATCACTTGTAATTTGCTAATGCAACGTTCTATACTCTGGTAAAGACCCACATGCTCAACAATCTTTCATAGCCATTTCTCTTTTTGAAATATTTCAGCCTTACTTGAACTTGTCTAGATCTGTCATAGCTAGTGTAAATAACAACGACTCCTATGTGAAGGAACATGCTTAGAGATCATGGGCTGTCTCATAGTTTTTGGCCTTTGATGTATCTTGTATTAGCTTCTGGAGGGAATCCCTTTTCTTCAAAGTTTTGGAATTTAGTGGAAGAAAGAATCCTTATCAAACTTTATATTGGAGATATGTAGTGCCTTCCAATGGAGGGAATCTCATGCACGCTAAAGCAATTTTGTTCTCGTATACCTGCTCACTCTCTTTTTTTAAAATTTCTTCTAGGGTCTAAGGTAGTAGTTTTCTATGAGAAGAAGATTAGGAATTTCTTTCTCGGGGAGGGTATAGATACTTAGGAAATCTTGTCAATTGGAAGGTTTACTAGAAGCCTCAGAGAAAGAGAAACTTTGTGCTTATGGCTAAATGGGGTTGGTTTTATTAAAACGAACTGGAAGCTCTTTGCAATAAGATAATCAACAAGTATTTTTCAATCCCCATGAGCTGGCTGAAAAAATGCTTCTAGTGTCAAAAAATCCTTTGAGCTTCATTTTCAGATGTTGCACATTGCTCACTGCTGATACGAGCCAAAGTTTGAAAGGAGAGGCCATATTCTCATCGCTACCTTTGATGGGAGACCTTTATTGAGCAATTCCCTAGACTATATCATTTAAACTCATTGAGTACGGTGATTGATTGTTGTTTTGAGGACTCTAGGAATGAGCCTTATCTTAAGAGGCACCTAATGACAGAATGTATCAAATGGGCTGAAATTGTTCAATTGTCTTCATGGTTTATGCTTGGCCAATCTCCGAGTTAACAAAACTAGGAAATTTGATGGGTGCGGAAGCTATTCTGGCAAGTCATGTTTTAATGCTCTTTTGGAAACTGTCCATATCTTGGACGGGAGAAAGCTCAAGTCCTCTAAATTATCTTCCCAAGATAACTTAACTCTTGTAACAAGCAGTAAACTAAAGGCAATTATCGTCCTTTCATTTTGCTCTCAAATGGTGTATCGTGGTACGTATGCTATGAAGATCAGAATCAACTCTTTCTCCACTGTTATTTTGCTGGCAGTAATTGGAGCAAGGTGTTTCCAGTATTTGACATTTTGCAGTGCTTCTCATTTATTTTCAATACTTTAGGGATTAATTAAAAATAAAATTTAATTTGGGATTAGATGTGTCACTTTGGATTATCACGAGTTTACTTAGCAACCAAATTAGTAGTGTCTGGCGATTGTCATGTGACAATAGTCAAGGTGTCCACAAGCTTGGTACAACAATTTAGCGTTTCATTCAACCAGTTATCAATCTTATTAGTATTCCGCTGGCTTTTGTATCTTAAGACTTTATTTGAATGGAAGTGCTGGTTCCCAGTAAAAGCAAAGATTGTATGGGTAATGTCATAATGATTATGACATACAACCTTGAAATGTCCCTCTTGAGGCATAATCTGATTTCCTTCTGTTTGCTATTCTAGCCATTTTTCAGGATGTTCTCTTCACCCTTTTTTAAGAGGTAAAAGGACTCGAGCTCTGGAGTCTTTTAATTCCTTCATTTATTGCGTCATGGGTCGATCATTGCCCTTCCCCTTAAAAAATCTAGAAAATAGCCGTACTTAGATGTAACGACCCTGAATTTTCCTATTTAATCTAAGGTCGCTACTAAACATTTAATCTTGAACATATAATGCGGAACTAACTTTAATGAACCCTTATCATAAATTCAACATTAATTTCATACCTCGTTAGTTATCTTGGAAATAAACAAATACAAATGAAAGAAGAAAAAACATTACTGAATTAATTGCCCTTTACTAATCTATGAGCTATTAAAGGTAAATATGACTCGACCTATAGTAACCTATATTTTATTAAATGTAACTACAACTAAACCTATACTGACTTATACTATTAAATTTGAAATGCGAACCTATCCTATGCATGTGCCACGGTCTCTGGGTTGCGATGTCTCCGTCAGCCTTACACGGGCGCCTTGCCTTTATTTGAAAAATGTAGTAGCATGATGCTTGAGTATTTAAAAATACTCAATAAGTGACCCCCTATCGGGGTATGATGCAAGAACATGCGAATGCAATGACGAGACCTATCATAACAATCTATTTTTCTACGGTACTATCCTGACGGGCAGCTTGGATGTGTATTTTTAAAATACCCCGATAGGGGGTCACTTACGGAGTATCTATGAAATACTCAAGTCTTGTGCTACTACATTTGTTAGATAAAGGCAAGGTGCTCTGGTAAGGCTGACGGAGGCATTGCAACCTCGAGACCATGGCACAGGCATAAGATAGGTTCGCATTGAGTTGTATTTGCATTTAATAAAATAAAGGTTAGCATAGGTTAAGTCGTATTTATATTTAATAGGCCATAGGTTAATATAGGGCATTTAGTTCAGTAATGTTTTTCCTTCTTTTCTTTGTGTATTCCCAAGAAATAAATGAGATATGAAATTAATGTTGAATTTATGATAAGTGTTCATTAAAGTTAGTTCCGCATTAAATGTTTAGGATTAAATGTTTAGTAACGATCTTAGGTTAAATAAGGAAATTTAGGGTCGTTACAATTAGTATCATTGTGAGATCCCACGTCGGTTGGAGAGGAGAACGAAACACCTTTCATAAGGTTGTGGAAACCTCTCCCTAGCAGACGTGTTTTAAAACCTTGAGGGAAAGCTCGAAAGAGAAAACTCAAAAAAGGACAATATCTGTTAGCGGTGGCCTTGACCATTACAAATGGTATCAGAGCCAGACACCAGACGATGTGCCAACGAGGAGGCTGAGCCCCGAAATGGGGTGGACATGAGGCAGTGTGCCAGCAAGAGTGCTGGACCCTGAAGGGTGGTGGATTTGGGTGGACCCACATCAATTGGAGAAGGGAACGAGTGCCAGCAAGGACGCTGGGCCTGAAGGGGGGTGGACCATGGGATCCTACATAGGTTGGGGAGGAAAATGAAACACACCCTTTATAAGGTTGTGGAAACCTCTTCTTAGCATATGTGTTTTAAAAACCTTGAGGGGAAGCTCGAAAGGGAAACTCCAAAGAAGACAATATCTGCTAGCGGTGGGTTTAGGCCATTACATTAAATCTATAAGGTCACGATTATAACATGACTACTTGGTGACGGGAGGATTAACTTTCTTGATGTTATTGAAAAAGGTTTGAAATGTGGTACGTGCAGCTAAACTGGTGTTGCATAAAAATAGAAATTGAAAATAGATGTTACTTGTTGGTTTACTCTCTCAACCTTCAATATTTGGTTCGACTCTTTCCAAATTCTTGGTGTGAGCATCTTCAGGATTATTTTTTGTGTCTTTTTCCCCTTTTTCCCCGCTCGTGTTGCTGATGCTTGACTTCTTGCCTTTGTTGGTAAAGGTAGGTTGTTTCTGGCTAGGTGGGAGGGGATATTAGCACACTTTGTGTTACTTGGTGCTTGAGTGTGTTAGGAATCACGACTCTCCACAATAGTATGAATTGTCCACTTTGAGCATAAGCTCTCATGACTTTGCTTTGGGCTTCCTCAAAAGGCCTCATACCAATGGAGACGTATTCCTTTACTTATAAACTCATGATCATTCCCTAAATTAGCCAATGAAACTCACTCCCAATAATCCTCAACAGAGATTGACAAGAACATTCTTTAAAAGAAAGATTGAGATGGGGAAGACAGTTTAGGAGTTTGTGGCATTTTTACACCTCCATCAGGCCTTTATTGTTGAGGATTTAGTAATAATTGTTCTCTATGTTTATTTGATTGGTACCTATTGGGGCCTGTGCGTAGATCTAATTGGAGTTTTGTTTTTTAAAGAGATTATTTTCAGACAGATTTCCTTTTATATTCTCACCTTCTGGCTCGCATCTTCTGGCTGCACATTCTTCTCTAATAGTTTGTGGACCAAATGAGAAAATTAGATGTCATTGTGATATGAAGTGAAAATGTGTGCCCCTTCTTCCTACTTAAACTGCGGTCTATGGGCTTAGAATTTGCAAGCTATTATTTGTCTGATCCTAATTGAGGGCCTCACTCAGCCCTTTTCTTTTCTTTGAATTTAATGTTTCTTTTGCGGCTTCTGCCAAATCTCTGTTCAACTTCTGATCTTTATGGTATTTTCCCCTTTAATGTTCTCTCTTTCTCTGTTTTCATTTTTATGTTTCCAGTGAATGGCCCAAAACGATAGCTAATTCACAGTGTGAAGACTTTTCTATCCATTGGTCTAAAACTTGTCTACCTGTTTATTGTGGCGGTCATATCCATTAAAAGAGGGGAGAAGATAGCTATTCCCTTGTTCTTATTCATTCTCCTTATTGATGCAGGTTCTTGATAGAGGGGAGAAGATAGAACTTCTAGTGGATAAAACAGAAAACCTTCATAACCAGGTTTGTGTCATCTCTTTTCCATTGCCCTGGTAAATGCGTGAATATGTGCATGGATTAAACAATATTTTGGAATTCAAATTATAACATGAGCATTGTTCTTGACTGGAAATAACAACACAACACTTGTTGGTTGAACCATGTCCACAACTGTCGAAACTCGAATAATTTTTGGTAATATAGCTGCAAATATAGTGTCACACATTCAATTCGAAGTTTGACAGAACTCATTGACGAGTTAGTTAATAAGTTAATTAATTGCGAATATGGTTCCAAGTAAGGAATGAATCCCCAAAGTTCTCATCAGAAACCAATCCCCCATTAGAAGCCCTCGAGGTACCTTCTGTATGACTACAAAGAACCAATGACAATATATGCATTCTTTTCTATCTTCAATTGGGGATTTTTGTTTGTTGTACAGGCGCAAGACTTCAAGAGCAGTGGAACAAAAATTCGAAGGAAAATGTGGCTACAAAATATGAAGATCAAGTTGATCGTTTTGGGGATTTTGATAGCGTTGATCCTCATCATAGTCCTTTCAGTGTGCCGTGGATTCAACTGTGGTAAAAAATGAACACTTTCTCAAGGACAAACCTCACACTAAAATCTTTTGGCATCATGATGTTTTGAGAGAGAAGTAATATACATGAGATTTGGCTTTGGCTGTGGCTATGTATGTAGTAAACGTAACACCACGAAGTGCAGAATATCTCTTTTCTTGAAAGCAAAATTTACGTGTGAATGATATTCGTTACCTTTTCTTTTTCGTTGAACACAACATAACATGTGGGTTGGATTTTCAGAATTGGAGATCAAAATTTGCTTTTCTGGTTTTATGTTATATTCTTCCTTCCTTCTTGGGGTGTTTTGGGGTTCATGGGGAATGTGGAAGGTGTAGCATGTATGTTCTAAAGGGTCTTTGTTATCCCTCAAATTGTTTGTTGCCCGTTTGAGTATAATTGTCCAAATGTAGTTGAGCTTCGCCAATCGGTGATGTCCAGATCCAAATTCAAACATGGACCGGAGAATAGATAATCATTTAGTTACCCCTTTGTGCAATACATACAGGAGCATTTTGAGGTGTTGCCTACTAAACTCTTTCCTTTTGTACGGTTCGATTTATCCTCTCTCAATCAGTCTCATATGAGGAATTATTCCATTTTAATACCTACCATCAAATCCTCTTATTGGTTTTGGCATGTCTTTGACTAACATGTTAGATGTTCGATTTTCATTGTTGAACGTTAACTCCGACTTGGAATCCCTTGATTTGTAAGGATTTCAAATCATCCTTCTATACCAATTGATTTATAAGGATGTCAAACCATCCCTCTACGTGGTTGGTAGATTAATGTTCGGATGAAAATTGAGACCTATAATGAGTATAACGTTTTTCGAATCTCTTCATTCCAAATCATCACCATATCATTTCAAATACTAATCTTCAGCCAACATTACAACAAATTCATACCTTGAGAACCGTTTCACAAGAGTAATATCCAAGTTTAGAAAGAATACACGAATACTTCGAGACACACGACAAAAGTTATTTGAGACACGACAAAAGCAGTTTGGTCATAATTTGAGCAATATTCCATACCTAATAAATACATTGACCAATCCACTTTAAATGAACTCAACAAACTCCAATATTAATGAATGAAAGTTGGAAAGGCAATGTGAAGAACTTAGCCCACACGGTTTTGAATTCAAAAGCCTTTCTTTTCAATTCCCATTACTTCCAAACTGTCTCACAAAATTAAAATTAAGTCTTTCATATGAAGCGAGTAAAGTCAAGAAAGTGAGTTCACTACCACTTGACCTCTACATTTATTAATCATATTTATAATTTACTTCTAATTATTCACTCTAATTTTTTAATGTCATAAGATCATATGGTTTTGGTTAAAGATTCAATCAAATTTGTCCACTTTTAGGTATGCATTTATTGTTTATAAAGTCTCCTCATAGTGCTGTCTCTTTCACTTAAACGTGCATGTTCAATTACTTCCCTACCAATAATGTACCCAAAAGAAAAGGGAATATGTCCCATTTCCTCACCCTTTCCTCGACTTCAACGACATATAAGGATTGATGATTGGAACGTCCCACCTCTCCATCGAAACTCAAAAATATATATCTAAGTCGATTGAGTCATGTTCAAATTGTCAATTAATATATAAACGTTTCAACAAAATCACTGGGGTTTCTTCGATTTCATCTGGGTCCTGTAAAAAAACAGACTATGTTGGATCCCCACGACCAAAACTGCTACGATCCGTGTAAGAATACTACTCGACTTTCTTCCTCATTCTTCGCTTAAAACTCATCTTTTAAGCAAACAAACCATGGGTTCCTCAAATCCTATCCTTAAAGGTAGAAAAAGGTTCATTTTTTAAAAATAGGTATTGATATCATGGGTACCCACTAACCCAATATTTGGAGTAGAATACAATCTCCTTCTCTCTTTATGTGTGTCTATCTGTCATAGAAAGCTATGCATCAATGTCATCCATATTGGGTGGGGAAATAATGTTGGTTTCTTTCAGAATTTAATTACAAATTGCTATGAGTGAGACATAATTATTGAACCCTATGAATGAGTTAGGTATGCACTAAACTTAGCTTTGAGGTTGCCATCAACTTCCAATATCCCACCCATTCATTGCTTTAATCTTTTGTGTTTAAAAAGAAAAAAAACTTCACTTTATAAAAGAAAAAAAAAGGGTAGATAGCTAGGCACTAACCTTAGCTTAAGCTTGAGGTTTTTCGTCTTAACCATGACACTTAACCATGGTTAAGAAATAACTATGAGATCTCATATCGGTTGGGGAGGAGAACGAAGTATTCTTTACAAGGGTGTGGAAACCTTTCACTAATAGACGCGTTTTAAAAACTTTAAGAGAAAACTCAAAGAGGATAAAATCAGCTAATAGTGAGCTTAAACAATTACAATAGAGATCTGAAAATTTCATTGAATTACTGATCCCATGACACTTAACCATGGTTAAGAAATAGCTGTGAGATCCCACATCAGTTGGGGAGAAGAATGAAGTTATATATAAGGGTGTGGAGATCCCATGACACTTAACCATGGTTAAGAAATAACTGTGAGATCCCACGTCAGTTGGGGAGGAGAACAAAACATTCTTTAGAAGGGTGTGGAGATCCCATGACACTTAACCATGGTTAAGAAATAACGGTGAGATCCCACATCAGTTGGGGAGGAAAACGACTCATTCTTTACAAGGGTGTAAAACTTTTCTCTAGCAAACACGTTTTACAAACTTTAAAGGGAAACCCAGGGAGGACAATATCTGCAAGCAATGAGCTTAGACAATTACCATAGAGATCTGACAATTTCAACATTCATTAATAGATTAACTGTAATCAACGATACCCATATCACCAAATTCATAGTTTCTTAAAGTAAACAATACATCGACAAAACCTAGAAAGGCGGGACGGGACCGTAGAGGTCGAGAAAATGTGTCATAAGAAGCAACATGGGACACTTTCAAAGGTGATGGGGAATAATAAATTTTTGTCCCAAAGGCAGGTGCAAGGTGCAAGGTTGTGTAGGGGTCCAAACCCTTGTTTTGTTTAGGGGCTTTATTTGTAGGGGTTTTAAATCAAACCCATACCTTTATTATAAGGTAGATTTTGTCCACTCCATGCTCCCACCAAACCCCCACATGGGAGTATCTCTGCCAAAGTGGGGAAACCAGCTTTCCAATATAAGGACCAGTCAGTAGTCCCTTCAAGGATTTAAGGGCAGTGCTGTGGGGCACTCCCACAGTAAACAAAGTGGCCTTCCCACTCCTTTGATTAATCATTCACGAACCCCACATTGACTTGTCCTCCCACCATGTCCATGTCCATGTCTATGTCTGATAGCCATAAAAATAAGAACTTGGCATATTGTTATTGCATGTGGGATGAACTAATACCTTTGTCCTTTTGCCTCTCTTTAGTTCTTTTCATCCTCAAAATTAGATGGGTGTGATGTCAAATTCACATAACAGATAAGAGATCAGATCAGGTGTGTTATGTATATGATTCTCGTGGAATCGTGAGCTTATGCTTCATCTTTTCAGAAAGTGAGGTAGGAAACCCTAGTTTTTATCGACCATTTTTTAAAATTTGTACGTAATGATTATGATATGAATTACTGTTTGAAATGTTGATGACTTGATCCTTGACTATCGATAGTTGAACCGAGAAGAATGTTGGAGAAGAAAATAAGATAAATATGACACGGTTTGAGAAAAAAAGGATTGAGAGAGAAGAATTTACTATAACATTAGTGTGATAATTACAGTTATTTCTAAGAACTCGAAAGTTAAACGTGGTTGATTTGAAGCAATGTGACCACGTTGCAAGAGAATATTTATAACAACTCAAGCCTACCGCTAGCAGATATCCGCTTTGGCTCGTTACGTATCACTGTTAGTCTCACAATTTTAAAATGCGTCTACTAGAGAGAGTTTTTTATACCCTTATAAGGAATGATTCGTTCTCCTCTCCAACTGATGTAGGATCTCACAATCCCCCTCTCTTAGGGGTCAGTGTCCTCGCTGGCACACCGCTCGGTGTCTGGCTCTAATACCATTTGTAACAACTTGAGGCTACTGTTAGTAGATATTGTCGACTTTGACCCATTACCTATCACCGTCAGTTGCACAGTTTTAAAACATGTCTACTAAGTAGAGGTTTTTACATCCTTATAAGGAATGATTCGTTCTCCTCTCCAACCGATGTAGGATCTCACAATCTCCCCCTCTTAGGGGCCAGCGTTCTCGCTGGCACACCGCCTGGTGTCTGGCTCTAATAACATTTGTAATAGCGTGAGGCCACTGCTAGTAGATATTATCCACTTTGACCAATTACATATTACCATCAGCCTCACAGTTTTAAAACGCGTTTACTAGGCAGAGGTTTTTACACTCTTATAAGAAATGTTTCGTTCCTCTCTTCAACCGATGTAGGATCTCACAATCCCCCCTCTTAAGAGCCAACGTCCTCGCTGGCACACCACATGGTGTCTGGCTCTACTACCATTCGTAACAGTCTGAGCTCATTGCTAGTAGATATTGTCCAATTTGACCCATTACATATCACCATCAGCCTCACAATTTTAAAACGCGTCTACTAGGTAGAAGTTTTTACATTCTTATAAGGAATGTTTCGTTCCTCTTTTTAACAGATATATAATCTCACAATACCAGAGTCATCAGGAATCGAGTCCAAATTTTAAATTATAGTTCGAACCCTGAACACGGGTCGTTGTTAGGGTCCCATATCCACAAACCTAACCTATTCTCAAACCTTTCCCTTGCATTTAATGCCAAAATCTCTCACTCAAAGTGTATCTCTTTCAGTTTCTATCTCAAAATTCAATTCATTTAATGGATTTTCCCAACCCCCAATCACATTCAAGTTTTGATTTTGGGTTATAAAGTCTCTTCTCGATCCTTATCAACTTTTCTATCAATTTTGTCTTTAACTTAAAGAGAGATATGATGATTAAAAACAAAGCCATTTGATTGGACCAAATTTAAAGTTAGCAGATATTAAGGCTTTAAAAACATTATAAAATGACAAATAATTACTATGCATTTTTTGTTTCTTACTGTTTGAAATTAATCAAAACAATTCACCATAATTAATTACTTAATTACTTAATTACTTAATTAATAAAGTGGAATATATGTATTTTATAAGTAGGAAAAAAAAAAAAAAATAGTTATGAAGAAATACAATATTTTAAATATATATTTCAAACAAAACCATTAAACTTTTATTTAAAATTTATGAAAATGTAAGACGAGAAATGAAATGATTACTAAATATATTTTTGTATCTATTTTAATTCAAATATGAAATATTCTATTACCATGAAAACAATAATATTATCTCGGATTCGTTCTGAGCTGAGATCAAACTCTTTTTTTGAGTATGATCGAACTCTGCTATGTTAGAATTTAGTGAATTGGTTATACTACTTCTCACCCTTATGTGACCCTTGCTTCTCTTATGATGAACCGAGTGTTCGATCATGGGTCTTCAATACTTCTATTTTGAGTCTTTTTTTGTACTTGTAGAAGGTTCATTCATCCACGCCCCCAGCGTCAGCCTCACTGTTTTAAAACACTTCTCCAACCAATGTGGCCTTGACATCAGCTTCACTGTTTTAATACACCTCTCCAATTAATGTGGGATCTCACAATCCACCCCTGATGTCAACAGTTTCCACACTCTTATAACGAATCACACTTGATGTTAGTTTTAAAGCACGTATGTTAGAGATAGGTTTATGCACTCTTATAAGGAATGTTCGTTCCACTCCCTAACTAATGTGAGATCTTATAATCCACTTCCTTGAGGGCTAGCGTCCTCACTGACATACCACTCGGTGTTTGACTCTCAAGCCCACACCTAGTAAATATTGTTTGTTTTGACCCGTTACGTATCGTCGTTAGTCTCACAGTTTTAAAACGCATCTGGCTGTAAGGGAGAAGTTTCCACACCTTTATAACGAATGCTCTGTTCCTCTCTCTAGTCGACGTGGGATCTCACATAATCATAACAAAGATTTTTTTTTTTTTTGGGTGGAAAAATGGCATAATGAATTGAATGATTACTTATTGTCTTTCTTTTCTCTCTCTAAGACAAATCAGAAATGTGGAAGAAATTTCCAAATTTGACACAATTAATTATCATTTTCTTTTCATCTCTCTCATAACTTGACTAACCATTCTCAATCAACACTCAACAAATTATTATTTACAGAAAAGAAAGAATTAGCACACATTCAGTCCCCTAATCATATATTTTTTTTTTATCAAATCAAAAGGTAACACATTTTACAAATGGATTTAGAAAATCGAGAACCTTCTATGACATTTTCGTACGACATTAGTCTAAACTATTTTCATATACCGACACCTAATGTTTTGTTTTCGCTCATATGTTTTCTAGGAAAATTTCTCACAGCCAAATCTCCCTGAGATAACCCAATTTACTCAAGAGTAGAAAATCTGAATTGTGAGATCCCACATCGATTGGAGAGAAGAACGAGTGTCAGTGACGACGTTAGGCTTCGAAGGTGGATGAATTGTGAGATCCCACATCGATTGAAAAAGGGAACGAGTGCCAGCAAAAACGCTGAGTCCCGAGGGGGGTGGATTGTGAGATCCCATATCAGTTGGAGAGGGGAACAAAACATTCTTTACAAGGGTGTAAAAATCTCTTCCTACCAGACTCATTTTAAAAATCTCGAGGGAAAATCCGAAAGAGAAAGCCCAAAGACAACAATATCTACTACACACAGATTGAACAGCTCTCGGTATAAACGAACCTACCTTCATTAATTATCATGGGTTGAATAAACTAATATTTATTTGTTTATCAATAAATTCATTACAAAAATCAAAGATATAATCTTTTGTATCATAATCCTACACCAAATACATGTTCATAGGCAACATGAATGATCTTAAACCACTAAAACCACTCATTCATTCCAAGTTTCAAGTGGGCATTAAAAAAACACAAGATTATTGATTAATAAATTTGGTTTGTTTCAAGAACTTCAATCATTAATTATAACCCATTTTCCCAATGCTTACACGCATTGAAGACCACGTTTGGTTGTTGAACAACGTTGGGATTAAGCAACTTGGGGATTTATTCAAACACTTTTCAAACTCCAATTATAATCCATAGTTTGGATGACAAATTTTAGGCAAACAAATGAGTATTCCAACCAACCAATCCCCATCATAAACAACATCATAAACAATCAAACATTATTCATTTGTTTGATTCAACTAGCTAGTTGAGTCTAGTTTTAGACTTCGACAACGCCTTTTTCGCTGAAAAGATAAGAATATTATTCAAGTGAAAAGAAACGCTCAGTGTAGTTCTATATGTCTCGATAAAGCTAAGGATTCTATTTCAGTTCATATCTTTTATTTCAAAATAATAACTACAATAATGATGTCGATATAGATATAATTGTTAAATAATATTGTTTGAAAGCTACCTATTCAAATACAAATAATATCAAAATCAAGTCGTTATTGATATACTCGTATATATATTAAAGAATTAAGAGAGAAATACATTTTTTATTTTTATTTTTTTTCTCTAAGTTTTATCGTACCATTTAAAAATTTTAATGTTGGATGTAATAATAATAATAATAATAACATTTAGTGGAAAAAAAATGAATATTTATTTTCAATACTTCCATTTTTTTTTAAAGTTCAAAAGTATAAAATTGTAAGAGGAACGACACAATGCACGTTTTAAACGTGGTTCAGTTTTCCAAGCTACTCTATGAGGACGTGCCCAAAGAATAAGATCGATATGTATCACTGATTAAAAAAAATTATTTTTACAATTTGACAAAAATTTCTCTATTTACAAATTTTGAACGCAAATAGACAAATTTTGGTAGCCGGCGGGCACGAGAGTCTCTCCCTCTCGTATTAACATGACATAATGAGACCTACTCACGGAGTTGTCAATTTATCCCTAGTAGAGAAATTAAGTATACTATACAAGCAATAATAAAGAGCAATCCAATTCACCCGAGGATCTTGTATAGAATCTCAGTGGGTAGATGTGCTCCAAGAAGCTGAGTGATAAGATATCACGATCATATGAGAGTTTTGATTGGCTAGACCAGGATAATACATGGAACTTAGACTAGGTGAAACAGTAAGGACATCGATAGGGTTAGAATTTTCAAGAGTCGCTTCAGAAAAAGTTCGAAGGGGTAGATGTGTTCCAATGAGTCAAGTGATGAGAAATCCTTGCACGATGAGGGTCTCGATTGGACTAGAATAAGAGGAAGGACGAGAACCAGGCTTGATGAAATTGTTTTGTAAGTCGATTTTTTTTACCTTGACATTTTATTTCACTTAGGTCTCCAATTAAATTTCTTTTTTCAAGTCTTTTAAGTATTTTGCATCAGTACGTAGCGGTTAGTGACTTAAGTCCTTTGAAAACCGAGTCGTTACATCTTAGAGTACAAAAGCAACTTCAAAACACAAAGACAGGTCGACCCTAACCCTAACCCTAACCCTAAAAAGTCTTCTCTCTCTCAAATTCTAAGTTTGCTACACCTTTGATCTTCATCTTTGACTTTAGAACCACACCGACGGTGCAATATATTTTTGTTTTACAAATCACGTGTTTCTGTTTAATCAAGAAATTCATGTTAGTTCATGTGTAGGCTCGATGCGGTTTCTCCCGACCTAAATCATACATCAACAATACCTAACCTAAAGAAATTTTAAGAAAGAACGTAGAGCAAATAAATTTTAAGATGGGCATCATTATCATTTTGAAACCATGTTGAGAATTTGGATACTACATTCAAGTTCATAAATTTCTTTAAACTCTTCTTTCCAAATCTAAGGGTACACCTTTCTAGACAGATAGGATGACATCTACTTTTGTTTGGCCTTACCTTTGGATGCCATCAATTGTCTTATTACTTGTTTGGTACATATAGCTTTCAATATAAATCAACTTGAGCTTTGTTTTTAATTTTTAAATACATTTTCATAAACATGATTCTAAATTATGTTTTTTTTTTCAACATTAGTTTTTTATGATTTGAATGCTTTGTTGTCTTATNGAAGCACACCGCTAGTAAATACTGACCTATTTGGGTTTTTCCTCAACGTTTTAAAAACGCGTTGCTATGAAGAGATTTCCACTCTTATAAATGGTGTTTTCGTTCTCCTCCCCAACCGATGTGGGATCTCACAAGAGGGCCCAGCATCCTCGCTGACACTCGTTCCTTTCTCCAATCGATGTGGGACCCCCACCAAATCCACCCCCTTCAAGGCTTAGTCTTCTTGTTGGCACATCGCCCGGTGTCTGGCTATGATATCATTTGTAATAGTACAAACCCACCGCTACCAGATACTGTCCTCTTTAAGTTTTTTCTTTTGAACTTTCTCTCAAGATTTTTAAAACGCGTCGGTTAAAGAGATGTTTCCACACCTTTATAAAGGGTGTTTCTGTTCTCCACCCCAACGGACTTAGGATCGCACAAAATCAAACAAGAAAATAGGTTTTAAAGACATGAGATAACTAGATTAGAACAAGACAAATCATCGTTTATTAAAGTAGAAACCATAATCAATCTATGTCACATCAATCAATTCAAAGTTGATATATCGAACCACGACAATTAATGTACTATCTAATAGTGACGATAAGATAAACTCAAATGAGAAAAGCATATGAGAAAAATGGATCAAGACGAAGAACACAAATATGAAGATAGAAAAGAAGAATGAATTGATCATGAGATTACCAAACAAAAACCCCAATGGGGTTTGAAAGAAAACAAAAATCAAAATGATTATGGAGATGGGAAACGTTGAAAAGATGAATTGGGCCATGTTTTTGAGGCAAAATTCAACGAGTGAAGGACAAATCATTGCAATAACAAATGGCATAATGTAATCTATTTGGGTTCCCATTAAAGGTGTTGGTTGCCTTGTCAATGCCATTCTTTGTTTGTTTGTTTGTTTCTCAATTGATACAAATGTAAGTACAGAAGAGAGAGAGAGAGAGGGAGAAAGGCATCCCACTTTGTTTTCTTTGTAGTCATTGATTGCTTCAAAGTATTTACAAAAATGCTTTTTGAAAAAGGAAAGAAAGTATTTTCATAGCCCTTTAAAGCTTCAACCAAGTCTTTTGAGCATTATGAATATCAAGATTCTTACTAGATTTCAATTATAAGAATGAAAGATTTAAGCGTTTTCGAACGTTAAAGAAATTATAATATCAGATTAATATATTTGGATCATAATACGTGAAAGATTTTTGTATGAAATTATGAAAGAATATTGATGTAAAGATGCATATCAAAAGTTGTTTGCAAAGGAAAAGCACTAAAAGATAATGGGTTTGTGACCAATATTCAAAATTCTATGTTGATATGATCATTCGACTTGACATGAGTAAACAAACATTGATTTGTGGTTTAATTTTGTTTTATTAAGTATAACACTATGTCTGAAATTGTCTAAGTTTACTGCTAGTAGATATTGTTCGTTTTGACGTTTTGACCCGTTACGTATCGTCGTCAGCCTTACTGTTTTAAAATTTCAACACTCTTAGTATGCAGGTTTAGGTAAGAGACTTAACCTTCGCAGCGATATTCGACGTCCGAGGATGATGTGTTACCCACATAACTCTGTACTAGGTGGGAGATAACATGGTGAGCGCTAGCCTAATCGTGGTCCATGGGAAAGTTAACTAGCAAACCTGTCCCATATGCTATAAAGTCACCTAAAGTTGGGGTGCTACCTCCGTACAAACCAGCTCAAACAGTGTGCAATTGAAACCATTGACCTAAATCGAAACTTGACTCGTGCCTACGACTCATCGACCCATGAACCAACCTGAGTTGATCCGCGACTGCAACTCCACTTGGCGCATGAAGCTTGCATGAGTGGTTCTCTTTTGTCGATCCAAAGTTCATTGATTTTCATGAATGCATCAAAACGAGTGGAATCTAATTTTTTTAATGATTTTTTTTTTTTTNCTTAGTCTTCTTGTTGGCACATCGCCCGGTGTCTGGCTATGATATCATTTGTAATAGTACAAACCCACCGCTACCAGATACTGTCCTCTTTAAGTTTTTTCTTTTGAACTTTCTCTCAAGATTTTTAAAACGCGTCGGTTAAAGAGATGTTTCCACACCTTTATAAAGGGTGTTTCTGTTCTCCACCCCAACGGACTTAGGATCGCACAAAATCAAACAAGAAAATAGGTTTTAAAGACATGAGATAACTAGATTAGAACAAGACAAATCATCGTTTATTAAAGTAGAAACCATAATCAAT
This sequence comes from Cucurbita pepo subsp. pepo, assembly GCF_002806865.2. Classification (NCBI taxonomy): domain Eukaryota; kingdom Viridiplantae; phylum Streptophyta; class Magnoliopsida; order Cucurbitales; family Cucurbitaceae; genus Cucurbita; species Cucurbita pepo. Next base: position 3,721,202 of record NC_036657.1, on the reverse strand, counting down.
CTATGTCACATCAATCAATTCAAAGTTGATATATCGAACCACGACAATTAATGTACTATCTAATAGTGACGATAAGATAAACTCAAATGAGAAAAGCATATGAGAAAAATGGATCAAGACGAAGAACACAAATATGAAGATAGAAAAGAAGAATGAATTGATCATGAGATTACCAAACAAAAACCCCAATGGGGTTTGAAAGAAAACAAAAATCAAAATGATTATGGAGATGGGAAACGTTGAAAAGATGAATTGGGCCATGTTTTTGAGGCAAAATTCAACGAGTGAAGGACAAATCATTGCAATAACAAATGGCATAATGTAATCTATTTGGGTTCCCATTAAAGGTGTTGGTTGCCTTGTCAATGCCATTCTTTGTTTGTTTGTTTGTTTCTCAATTGATACAAATGTAAGTACAGAAGAGAGAGAGAGAGAGGGAGAAAGGCATCCCACTTTGTTTTCTTTGTAGTCATTGATTGCTTCAAAGTATTTACAAAAATGCTTTTTGAAAAAGGAAAGAAAGTATTTTCATAGCCCTTTAAAGCTTCAACCAAGTCTTTTGAGCATTATGAATATCAAGATTCTTACTAGATTTCAATTATAAGAATGAAAGATTTAAGCGTTTTCGAACGTTAAAGAAATTATAATATCAGATTAATATATTTGGATCATAATACGTGAAAGATTTTTGTATGAAATTATGAAAGAATATTGATGTAAAGATGCATATCAAAAGTTGTTTGCAAAGGAAAAGCACTAAAAGATAATGGGTTTGTGACCAATATTCAAAATTCTATGTTGATATGATCATTCGACTTGACATGAGTAAACAAACATTGATTTGTGGTTTAATTTTGTTTTATTAAGTATAACACTATGTCTGAAATTGTCTAAGTTTACTGCTAGTAGATATTGTTCGTTTTGACGTTTTGACCCGTTACGTATCGTCGTCAGCCTTACTGTTTTAAAATTTCAACACTCTTAGTATGCAGGTTTAGGTAAGAGACTTAACCTTCGCAGCGATATTCGACGTCCGAGGATGATGTGTTACCCACATAACTCTGTACTAGGTGGGAGATAACATGGTGAGCGCTAGCCTAATCGTGGTCCATGGGAAAGTTAACTAGCAAACCTGTCCCATATGCTATAAAGTCACCTAAAGTTGGGGTGCTACCTCCGTACAAACCAGCTCAAACAGTGTGCAATTGAAACCATTGACCTAAATCGAAACTTGACTCGTGCCTACGACTCATCGACCCATGAACCAACCTGAGTTGATCCGCGACTGCAACTCCACTTGGCGCATGAAGCTTGCATGAGTGGTTCTCTTTTGTCGATCCAAAGTTCATTGATTTTCATGAATGCATCAAAACGAGTGGAATCTAATTTTTTTAATGATTTTTTTTTTTTTACTTTTTTATAGAATTGGATGCATAATAATTTTCTATCTACGGTCCATACACGTGCACGTAGGCCTACTATACAGGTTCATTAACGTACTTCATATGCTTGACTATTAGCTAGCGCATGTTCACGTCATCGAAAACCAATAAAAAAGAAAGAAACGCAAATAATATTGTTGTGTTCTAACATGCTAAAAAGTAATCGAGAATCATATGATATGAATAAAATCGTGTATAAAAAATCATGGTTCAATGAAATGATGCACATAATACTTTCATACGTAACATGACGTAACTTCCTTACAAGACATACATACAAATTTATGCTTATCGTACATGGTACATCATGGTATCTCACAAGCATAGACGTAGTCATATGGACATAATATTCATAATCGAACATGAGAGGAAGTACATGCATCGCATAATTCCTAGTAGACGTACAACTAATTCGAGCTCTCTTCCTCCAAGACTCCTCCATATTGGCTTAAAAGACTCGAACTCATCCAATTCCATAATAATCGACAATTTCCTTCGTGGTGTTGGCATTGTTCATGGTACGACCGACGACAGTGCGGTTTTATTATTTTTTAAAAGAAAAAATTCTCTTTTTCTTATTATGTATTTTGAATAATACTATGAAAATAGGGCCACGACATCTGAGTTATTCACAATTTCATCTAATTTAGCCGGTAAGCATTTCAAAAATAAATTTACTAACTGTTTCAAGCTCAACTTAGTGCTGCTTATCCTAGCCGATCATTCCTAGGTTATGCTCAGCTTAAATTCAGATTCACCTATAATAGTTCGTTCATTTAAACAATCGTGCTTAAAGTCTATTCATTTAAACAATAGTTATATACTTTTTCTGGCCTTAATTATATCATAAACGATTTTCAGACATTCCATAATGGTCAAAACCAACCGAGCCAACTGAAACCAAACCGAGCCGATAAAAGTCAACCAAAGTTTTTTTCTTCAATTTGACTATAACATTCTCCATTCATTATGTTTTTCCATTAATAAGATCAACTTTTGAATACTATTTTAAGGAGTTGTTGAAGCTTCCTTTTTTGATTTGTTTTTGCACGACAATGTTATACTTAGTTAAGTTAGTTTCTTAGAGATTCTAAAGTGGTAGAAGTACTTTCATTATCATGACATACATATAATAACGATCTTGTGAGATTCCACATCAGCTGGATAGAGGAACGAAGAATTCTTTATAAGGGTGTGGAAACCTCTCCCTGTCAGACACATTTTAAAAATCTTAAAGAAAAACTCAAAAATAAAAGTTCAAAAAGGACAATATTTACTAGTCGTAGGCTTGAACGGTTAGAGGTACTCGTTCATTGGAAGATGAGAGCATGCATGAGCAAAAGGAAGTGGTGGCATCAAATCACTTCACCAATCTCTCTCTCCCTTTCACTTTTTGCTTTTCCATTTCATTTGGGTATTAATTTCTTAACATGGGTCATCTTGTTCATCATTAAAATAACAATTACAAGCCATATAATAGTCATAAATATACATACATTTCTTAATGGTAGGGTTTAATGGAGGGTCCCATGTTATCTTCTTTTTTAACTTTGAACTATAAAAAGCAAACCCACTTTTATGAAACCACTCTTCAATCTACCTATCATTTAGCCTCCCACTCCCATAAAGCTCTTTCCAACACTAAACCCTTCACTTTGGTGCTAATGTGATATCTATTTCTCCTCATCCTTACAATATTAATATCGATGGATATATGAACTTGATATCAAAAGTGCTCCTCATGATGCCATTTCATCTGCCAAAAGTCTCCACTTTTCTTTCCAACCTTTTGAATTGCCAAGGATTGAGCTTGGAAGTGGAACTATTACTTAATAATCAAAATCTAACAAATGGGTGTGAGCTGTTTGGTTGAAATATTGATGTGTGAACAAAAATTCACCAACTTTCTTAAAGCAAATTAATGGACTTTGCTTTCTAAGAAATAGTTCTTTGGAAAGTTTTGGGAAAGAAAGAGAGAAATAAATGGATCAAAATTGAAAGTAAAAGTTAATGAAATAAAGTCAAAAGGATTGAATTTCTTCATTTTTTTTCCTTGTTGGTGGTAAGAATATGTAACACTATGTGGACAATTAGGGTCCAACATTGATATGGAAAGTGAGATCGTGACAACACTATTGATCGTTGAACATTCAAGAAAGTTATAATTTAGTGTATGAACTTTAATTTGTAATGATTTAGTCTCTGTACTTTTAAATAACTTAAGTCTCTAAACGTTAACAAATGACAATTAGTTCATATGCTTTACAATTGGTAATGATTCAGATTAGAGTTCATAATTCAGATTTGGCATCTAATGACCTCGACATTTCTATGACATGATCACGTTACTTACTCCTCGCTTCTAAGAATGAAAATTATCCCCAAAGTCCATGTGGGGGATAGTCTTTATTATTGGAAGCAGGAGAATGCTAAGGTCATCCAAACTCCGAATTCTGAGCAGGGTCGTTACACGGTTTATGGTATGTGAAGATGTCTTCACTCTTAGAAACGAAAAGTATATAATGTGACAATGTCATAAGGGATATAGGAAATGTCGGGGCCATCAAGTATCAAATCCAAATTTTGAATCCCGATCCGAATCTTGGGATGGGTCGTTACCAAGCACAATTAATTTTAAAGTTCTTATGATTGAGCTACTAAAAAAAATATGCACTCTATTGGTGCAGCAAGTAACTAATTTTCGATTCTTTTACGTTTTTTTTAATCATTCTATCCTCAAGATCGCTCTAATTCAGATATGTTCTTAGTTCATTCATGTATCCCTAATTTATTCGAAGGATCAATTTTTTGAATAAAGTATGAACAACTAGACCGTATGAACCAAAATTGACACTTAATTTTGATGAAATTTATAAACATGTTTGAGTAGATGAGAGAGTGGAATCTCATCATGGGTTTTGACCCACCAATAATGCATGTTTTTAATGTAAATTAGCTCTTACATTATGCAAATTCATTGTATATACTTTAAATAAGATTATGATAGGCATGTGGTTGAGTGTAGCCATAATGTAATTGTATAGAATAAATATGCAAACCCACTTACTCCATTATTAAAATCATTCATCCAAACCATATCTTAAAATACCATACACTCTCAAAATTCATATTATATTTCCATTTCTTCATCTAATCCTCATCTACATTAAATTTAATTGTTTATCATTCAAAAGGAAAGAAATCATGTGATAAAGTATCAAAATTTTATTCACATCCTTGTGAAAATAACACATCTTTCAAGAATTATGCCCAAAATCAAGGGAATCTAATTCTTTTTTTTTTGTTCTTTCCCTTTATTCTTTTAAAAAAAACCTTCTATCTTTCGGGTTTTTTTTCCTTTTCTATTTCTAGTTTACGTTCAGTTGTAGTGTTAATGTGAGATCTGACATCGGTTAGAGAGAACAAAACATTCTTTACAAAAATGTATGAAAACTCTCACAATTAAACACATTCTAAAACCATGAGACTGAGGACGATACGTAACGGGTCAAAACGAACAATATCGGCTAGTAATAGACTTGAATTGTTACAAATGGAATCAGTGCCAGACACTGGGCCCTCAAGGGAGGTGGATTATGAGATCCCACATCAGTTAGCGCTTTGGAATCTGAATACAACACCTGATAGTTTCGGTATTCTCCTACGACATGATCATATTACCTACTTATCTTGAATTGTTTTTAAAAGTGAATGCTATCTGTACAAACTAACATGGGTCATTTTAACATGAGTGAGGACAAAAATATGCTAGAATTACTCATATTGACATGTGAAGATAGTCTTTCCTATAAAAGTAATTCTAGACAAATAGATAACGTGATCAGGAACGGAGCCATCAGCTACCGAATTTAGATATCTTGAAAGTAAAAACTACGTAACGAGCATCAAAAGTGGGTTAAACCCAATGGAAATTTCCTATCTAAGCTTTGAAATTGGGTGTGCATTTTCTTTTTGACAATGGGTGATTGAATGTTAAAGAAAGAACACTTAAATCTCTTAGAAACTTTGCATCCATCAATAATGGGATACAAAGTGGGAAATTAAGAAGAGCAATAATAGAGGGCTATGGAAAAAAGAAAAGCCAATAGGAATCTCATAAGTCTTCATTTCTCAATGGTAGCATTTCAATGGCAAATTTCAAATAAAACTCCTTTATTTTTTTTAAAGCTTTTTTGTATTAATTGTCTTTTCCTTTGAAATTCTCTTTCCATTTTTGAAGCTTTCTTTTTCAAAAGAATTTGTGAAGATGTTGGATAGCTTTGAACAAAGTTGGTGACTCTTCCATGTGACTCTCCCACTTCTTCCAACACTTATGTCAATTTCAATGCCTTTCCAAGATTAGGGTATATGAAATTTCATCTCCCTTTTTGGTAATGATACTATTCGATCGATTTATAATGTCGTTCTTAGCCTAATTTAACTGTTTTAAGCGTATTTCATAAACTAAAAAAAAATCGTAAGTTTGAATTGTGAAGAGTTGAATTATTATAATGTTTTTAATTCAACGATGTGTTAGGTTGAAGGTTTAGAATTTCTGATATCTCGGGCAGTTGTGAGATCCTACGTTGATTGGAGAGGGAAACAAAACATTGTTTATAAAGATGTGGAAACCTCTCCATAATAGACGCGTTTTAAAATTGTGAGGCTGACGACGATACGTAACGGACTAAAGTGGGCAATTTGCAGTGAGCTTGAGTTGTTACAAATGGTATCAGAGCAAGGTTCTGGGCGGTGTGTCAGCAAGGACGTTGGGCCCTCAAGGGGATGGATTGTGAGATCCCACATCCGTTGGAGAAGGAAATGAAGCATTCTTTAGAAGGGTGTGGGAACCGCCCCATAATACATGCATTTTAAAATCGTAAAGCTGATGACGATACATAATGAACCAAAGCATACAATATTTATTAGCAGTTGGTTTAGGCTACTACAACCATTGCTTAAATCAGCTAAGTTATGATCAAATTGGTGATAGATTATTAAAGATAGGTCCGTATAGATTTGATTTTAAATTCTACCCATTTAGAAGATCTCATAGTTAGGATTTTTTGTTTTTACCGAATGAGATAAAAGATCGAATTACCTGTATTATTTACTGAATCATGCTTGAATTGATCGAAAAAAATATTCAATAATTTGATTATTTGAACTAAGATTAGTAACATATATTCTTATATCAAATGAGGAACATGGATAAAAATGGTACATGTACATTTTTGTTTATGAAAGGCCAGACATAGAAGAGTGTGTGAATAAATATAGTAAATTGACTGCAAAAAACATTAAAACTAATACATAATTTTGTTTGCTTTCAAAGAGAAATTCATTGAATCATTTCTTGAGATAGGAAATTCATTGAATGTTGAGCTAAGCTACACAAGTAACTTCAAAGTAAGAATTCAATTAAATTAGGTTACAAAAGAAAAAATGACACCCCACCCCACCAAATCACTCTCTAAACCCTAAACCCTAACACATCCATCCGACACTCAATCTTATCAGTACAAAGAACATACGAAACAACAAGACATTATCGAACAATCCTTCCAACAAAGGATCAGACGAACATTCGAACAAGCTACCTGGAGTGACGTAAGCAATATAAGTCATGAACGAACCATATAAAAAAAAGGCCTAATAGACCGTAAACGACTTTCAATTACACGCTATAAACTAAGAGTAGAAATATTAAATTGGGGAAGTAAAAAACCAGAGGGGGAAAGGGAACAGTAGATGTTGTTTGTTGTGGATGGGTCATTTTGGTGGGAAAAGTCAAAGGATTCTATGATTGACTTTGACACACCATGTTCTAGTGTACCTGTCCCACACCTGATTCCAACTCCCCATGCTCGATTTGACCCATTACTCCAGATGGTCCGTACGCACTCACTCACCTGACACAACCTCCTCCCCTTATTTATTTATTTAAAAAAAAAAAAAAAAAAAAAAAAAANCTTTTTGACAATGGGTGATTGAATGTTAAAGAAAGAACACTTAAATCTCTTAGAAACTTTGCATCCATCAATAATGGGATACAAAGTGGGAAATTAAGAAGAGCAATAATAGAGGGCTATGGAAAAAAGAAAAGCCAATAGGAATCTCATAAGTCTTCATTTCTCAATGGTAGCATTTCAATGGCAAATTTCAAATAAAACTCCTTTATTTTTTTTAAAGCTTTTTTGTATTAATTGTCTTTTCCTTTGAAATTCTCTTTCCATTTTTGAAGCTTTCTTTTTCAAAAGAATTTGTGAAGATGTTGGATAGCTTTGAACAAAGTTGGTGACTCTTCCATGTGACTCTCCCACTTCTTCCAACACTTATGTCAATTTCAATGCCTTTCCAAGATTAGGGTATATGAAATTTCATCTCCCTTTTTGGTAATGATACTATTCGATCGATTTATAATGTCGTTCTTAGCCTAATTTAACTGTTTTAAGCGTATTTCATAAACTAAAAAAAAATCGTAAGTTTGAATTGTGAAGAGTTGAATTATTATAATGTTTTTAATTCAACGATGTGTTAGGTTGAAGGTTTAGAATTTCTGATATCTCGGGCAGTTGTGAGATCCTACGTTGATTGGAGAGGGAAACAAAACATTGTTTATAAAGATGTGGAAACCTCTCCATAATAGACGCGTTTTAAAATTGTGAGGCTGACGACGATACGTAACGGACTAAAGTGGGCAATTTGCAGTGAGCTTGAGTTGTTACAAATGGTATCAGAGCAAGGTTCTGGGCGGTGTGTCAGCAAGGACGTTGGGCCCTCAAGGGGATGGATTGTGAGATCCCACATCCGTTGGAGAAGGAAATGAAGCATTCTTTAGAAGGGTGTGGGAACCGCCCCATAATACATGCATTTTAAAATCGTAAAGCTGATGACGATACATAATGAACCAAAGCATACAATATTTATTAGCAGTTGGTTTAGGCTACTACAACCATTGCTTAAATCAGCTAAGTTATGATCAAATTGGTGATAGATTATTAAAGATAGGTCCGTATAGATTTGATTTTAAATTCTACCCATTTAGAAGATCTCATAGTTAGGATTTTTTGTTTTTACCGAATGAGATAAAAGATCGAATTACCTGTATTATTTACTGAATCATGCTTGAATTGATCGAAAAAAATATTCAATAATTTGATTATTTGAACTAAGATTAGTAACATATATTCTTATATCAAATGAGGAACATGGATAAAAATGGTACATGTACATTTTTGTTTATGAAAGGCCAGACATAGAAGAGTGTGTGAATAAATATAGTAAATTGACTGCAAAAAACATTAAAACTAATACATAATTTTGTTTGCTTTCAAAGAGAAATTCATTGAATCATTTCTTGAGATAGGAAATTCATTGAATGTTGAGCTAAGCTACACAAGTAACTTCAAAGTAAGAATTCAATTAAATTAGGTTACAAAAGAAAAAATGACACCCCACCCCACCAAATCACTCTCTAAACCCTAAACCCTAACACATCCATCCGACACTCAATCTTATCAGTACAAAGAACATACGAAACAACAAGACATTATCGAACAATCCTTCCAACAAAGGATCAGACGAACATTCGAACAAGCTACCTGGAGTGACGTAAGCAATATAAGTCATGAACGAACCATATAAAAAAAAGGCCTAATAGACCGTAAACGACTTTCAATTACACGCTATAAACTAAGAGTAGAAATATTAAATTGGGGAAGTAAAAAACCAGAGGGGGAAAGGGAACAGTAGATGTTGTTTGTTGTGGATGGGTCATTTTGGTGGGAAAAGTCAAAGGATTCTATGATTGACTTTGACACACCATGTTCTAGTGTACCTGTCCCACACCTGATTCCAACTCCCCATGCTCGATTTGACCCATTACTCCAGATGGTCCGTACGCACTCACTCACCTGACACAACCTCCTCCCCTTATTTATTTATTTAAAAAAAAAAAAAAAAAAAAACAAATATTGCAACAAAACAGGGAAACTGCTCAGCAAGTCTTGTAGTGGGTCCCACTCCCAATTGCCTAACAGTGGGCCCCACTGACGTGTCATTTAGGGCTCAGCTTTTATTGTCGTTACAAAAAAGATCTCCCACTACCACCACCACCACCATGTTTTTTTTTTTTGTTTTTTTTTTTTTACCTTTTTCAATTCCCACGTGCCACCTCCATTGGTCCCATTTCCCCCACACGATTTCCACCACCTCGGACACGGCTTCCATCTCACGTGGCAGCCACGTGGCCGCTTTTACCGCCGAAAAAATCACAGTCATCTCCACGTAAAGCGAGAACTCTTATAACTTGAAAATAATAATAATAATAATAATAATAATAATAATTATTATTATTATTATCTGACCGTCTCGATTTTCTGAAACGTACCATAAGGAGACGGTGGTCAAACTGAAATTCCGTAACTGCCCCTCCATCCTTCCCCGAAAATTGGTCCGGATATTTAATTATTTATTAATTTAATTTACTTTCTTTTATTAAAATTTAAAAAATTAAAAAATTAAAAAAAAAACTGCCACACCCCATGTGGATTTCCTAATTGGTTAAGGTTTTTACATAATTATTTTTTCTTTTCTTTTTAATTAATTAATTAATTAATTAATTTATTTATTTATTTATTTCCCCCCCCCTCTCTCTCTCTCTTAAATTCATTGACTTCGTTTCTCTCTCTTAAAATCCCTTGAATTAAAACGCAAACTTCCCCTTCCTTCCTCTCTGAATTTCCATGGCAGTTGAAGCACGGCGTATGAATCATCTACCGTCTCCGTTCATCACCAACAATGGGTGCTTGCCTTAACCTTCAACCCTTTTGGGTCTCTGTTTTTTCCTCTTATACTCTGTTTTTCTCATCTGGGTTTCGTTCTGTTTCAGAGATTTCATGAAACAGAGTCAAGAAGTTCTTGATATCTGCAATTATAAAACCATGCCGGTGGAAACCGCCGGATTATGGCCTTATGTTGCCGGGAAATCCGTGCCGGAGATTGTTAACAATTTCCCCGCCGATAGTGGACTGACTTCCAATAACTTCCCCGCCGCGCCGGCGAGAAAGCGACAGAGACGGTCGGGTTACGAGGAACCGCCATGTCCATTCCCTTGCAGGTTGTCGGATGAAGAAATCATTAACTCCCACGTTCAGCAGCAGCAATCGGAAATCGACCGGTTCATTGCGATCCATGTAAGTGGTCTCTCTGTTCCTCTGTTTTTGAATTTGTTTGAAATTTTGGGGAAATTAATTAATGGGTTTTTGTTATTTTTAATGAAATTACAGAGGGAGAAGGTGAGAATGGCAATGGAGATTCGGAAGAAGAGGGAATCTGGAATGTTGGTGAGAGCCATAGAGGAGAGATTGGTGAAGAAATTGAAGGAGAAAGACGAGGAGATTGAAAGAATGGGGAAATTGAATTGGGTATTGCAAGAGAGAGTGAAACGGCTGTGTATGGAGAATCAGCTATGGCGGGATTTGGCGGAGACGAATGAAGCCACCGTCAATTCTCTCAGAACCAACTTGGAGCGGTTGATTTCTGCCGCTAATGACACCGCCACCGCCGCAAATGATGCAGAGTCTAGCTGTGGGAGTAATAGTGGTTGTGGAATAACAGAGGAGGAGAGCGGCGGAGGAAGGCGGTGCCGGAAGTGTATGGCGGGGGAATCGAGGGTGTTGGTGTTGCCATGTAGGCATCTTTGTTTGTGTACAATGTGTGGGTCCACACTGCATACTTGCCCTGTATGTGACTCAGCCATTAATGCCAGCGTCCATGTTAATTTTTCTTAGAACAAAAAAATTATTATTATATTTTTTTTAATATTGTGTTTTTAAATTATTTTTTAATTATTTGAGATCTAGTAATAAATAATTAAGAGAAATTATTTTTTTAATTATTTGTGAGACAGAATTAGAAATTTCTCAAAAATAGTATTTAGATAAATTTATATTTACTATTTTAATTTTTGTTAATTTCATAATGATTTATTTCCTATTTTTTTTAAAAAAATAAGAATGAAATTATTAAAATAAAATATAAGGGGAAAAAAAGAGGTGGCCAAGTGGAAGTTGACACGTCGGATGTAGGTCTGACAGCAGGGCGTGGGACACACCACGTGTGAACAGGTTATTATTGTTCTAAAGTTGGATTCAGTTGCAGAAGAAAAGAATGGGTATGCGTGGGTACGTGGAAATCAAGGTAATGGTAAATAGTAAATAGTAATTAATTAATTATAACTGTCCCACATTACCTACATTTTTTTAATGTCAAATAAATCAAATATATCATTTTTAAAACAATTTTAAATTTTGAGTTAATTAGATCCATCACTCGACCACCACGAACGTAATTTTTATAATAATCTTAAAATTAGGGTAGGGTTGGGTTGGTTGTATGTAACCGCCCAAGCCCATTTAGTAGATATTATCTACTTTAGCCTGTTACGTATTGTCGTTAGCCTCACATGTTTAAAATGCATATTTTGTGGAGATGTTTTTACATTTTTACAAGAAATGTGGGATTTCGTAATCTACCCCGTTAAGGACAATGTTCTCGCAGGCACACTGTCTGGTGTCTAACTCTAATATCATTTGTGATAGTTCAAGCCTACAACTACAACTAGTAGATATTATCCGTTTTAGCTCATTACATATCGTTGTCAATCTTTTTAAAAAGTGTCTGTTCAGAGAAAAAGTAAAAATATTTTTTAAAAAAATATTTAATAAATTGAAAAAGAGGACATTTAGTAAAATGTACTGCAAAAGTATGGATCAGGCTGTCGGCTAAAATATTGGAGGGTGCAGTGACTGACAAGAAAGAAATTTTTTATTTTATGGTCGAAAAGAGAAAAAAAAAATATATATTTATTATATTATATTATATTTAATTACTATGTTTTTTTTTTTTTTTTTACTATTTTTTAAATTAATAATATGGATTATATTTATTTATTTGATAAATTCAAAATTTTGTTGACCAACAGAATAAAAAATATTTAGATTTGTTGGGAAAATTTGATAATCTCTCAATTAATTATTTTAAAACCAATTTTTGATGTCAATACATTTAAATAATAATAGAAATTTAAGTATCCTCCTTACGTTATTTGTTTATTTATTTATTTATTTATAGATGGGAAGACCTTATAAACTTTAATTAACATACGTTAAACTCTATCTTTAATTTTAAGATTAGATTTAGATGTGTTTGTGGATTGAATTGGGTCGGGATTAAATAATGAACTCAACTCAATTCAACCATAAATTTTTTTGTTGGGTTAAGCTGGTCGGGATTTTCGAGTCATTGAATTTTTTTACACCCAAAATTAGATAATTATTTATTTTCAATTATTAGAAGGATATGAAAAAATTATCAGCTGTGTCTGATCGGTATATTTTAATTATAATATATGAAATGAGATGTGACAATAAATGTATCATTATATTATCTCCAAAGTTTTGTGTTGCATTTATTTATTTCCATTTGAACAAAAAAAAAAAAAAAAAAAAAAAAAAAAAAAAAAAAAAANCTAATTATTGAAAGTTATGAATTGATAGATGAGAGAGATTGAGCAATGACATTAAATTTCCTTTGGCATTTTCTCTCTTACATACATATAAGATATGGTACCCATGCATTATTGTTCGTGTAGGTCATCTATCTATATATATGTATATGTACGTATAAGGGTATTTTGGACATTTTCTGTTAGGGTGTGACTAATTATATATTTTTATGAAAGCTAGATGAATTATTGAATAAAATTAAAAAACTAATGATTGATTTACACGTTTGAACGTTAATTAAGATATTGATGGGCGATGATTATTGGTGTCATGGATTTTTGTTTTCTATATATAAATAGTTCTTAAAATAACATATTATTACGAAAATACGGAGTCATCAATTGGTGCCTGTTCTTGTCTTCAAAAGCTTTTTGACACTTTTTTCGGAGAGAAGAAAATAAGGAGTGAAAAGTTACGAGATACCGAGATAAAATACGAGTCGAGAGGTATTATATGGAGTTATTATTATTAGTTTTTTTTTAGTATTGAAAAGAATTTGGGAGCTTTTTTAGTTGCACCAAAGTGGCCCATTGAGTGAGGCTTTGAACATGTAATGGGCCATTTGCAAAAACAACAGCCCATTTTAGAATCGAATTCGTATTAATTGAAATAATAGCATTTGGATTGAATTGGGTTGATGAATTTTTTTTAGACCAATCCAAAAAATTCGGGTTGGTTGGATTGATCGATTTAAAAATTTTCACAATCCAACCTAATTTAACACTCTATTTTCGAGTTGTGAAACAACAGAGTGTTGTGTGGAGAAACAGTCGGCGACTACGTCCAAGGAGAAACACAGAGACGAGGTTGAGCGAAGAAATGGGAACTAAGAAGAGAGTCCGTGAAGAAATAAAGAGGCAAACGATGTCGACATACGATGACAAACAAAGACAAGACGAGAGTGAGATGAATACTAAGAAGTCGAACAACGACACACAAAGAGAGTCGAGAGGAGTCGAACAACAAACGACAGAGACGAACGTTGTGATGTGAGTGTATGAGACTGCAAGTGTGAGAGTCGAGACTTTATTTCACTTATGTTGAAATAAAATTCGCTCTGATACCAATTTGTAGAAAATATCAATCCACTCTGATACCAATTTGTAGAAATAAATGCTCGCTCTAAAACTAACTTGTTAAAATAACACTCACGAGGCTATGAAGGAGATGTTGAGAGGAGGGAGAAAGGAGACAAAAGAGATTCTGAAAAACCCTCTTCTATTACTTCTTTCTTACTCAACAATTTCTAAGCCATATTGCGTGACGCACACACCAAGATGCTGCTACATACTCAGCTTCACAAGTCAAGAGTGTCACGATCGATTGTCTCTTTGAAAGCCAAGTAAATGTTGTGTTGCCCATGAAGAATACAAAACCCGATGTACTTTTCCGATCGTCTATGTCTCCGCACCAATCACTCTTAGAGTAACTGACTAACTTGTAATCTTCTGTTTTTGAGTAGAATAACCCAAGTGACATCGTTCCTTGGACGTATCGTAGGACTCGCTTCAACGCCTTCCAATGTGAATAAATTGGCTCCTCCATGAACCGGCTTATTATGCCGACACTTAATGAAAGATCTGGCCTTGTGCATGTAAGATAGCGAAGGCTTCCCACCAGGCTCCGGTACCTATTTGCATTTACTCGTTCTCCTTCGTCGTATTTTGAGAGTTTTGCACCTGGTTCCATTGGTATTGATACCGGGTTGCAATTTTCCATCTTGTGCTTCTTCAAAATCACCTTTGCATATTTCACTGTGATATAAAAATAACTGTTTCTCCTTGTTTAACCTCCAAGTCGAGGAAAAGCTTCAACAAGCCCAAGTCTGTCATCTCAAATTCTCGCGTCATTGTGCTTTTGAACTCTTCTATCATTTCATCATTGTTGCCTGAGAAGATGAGGTCATCGATGTAGAGATCGGCAATTATCACATTACCTCCACTCTTCTTTGTATAAAGTGAATATTCGTGGGGACATTGCTTGTACCCGTTCTCCTTGAAGTATGTGTCAATACGAGTATTCCATGCTCGCGGGGCTTGTTTCAACCCGTAAAGTGCCTTCTTCAATTTTAGTTCCTTCTTCTCTTCTCCAATTTTCATGTACTCGGGAGGTTGTTCGAGGTATACTTCTTCTTCAAGCACACCATTCAAGAATACTCACTTGACATCCATTTGAAAAATTGGCCATTTGAATTAGGTTGCTTGGAAAATGATGATGAATCGGATTGTCTCCATTCTAGCGACGGGAGCAAACACTTCGTCATAGTCGATTCCCGCCTTTTGCTTGTATCCCTTCACAACAAGTCGCGCCTTGTACCGCTTAATCTCGCCTTGAGCATTCATCTTTTTCTTGAATACCCACTTCACACCTATGGGCTGACTTTCTTCCGATAATTCTGTCAATTCCCATGTGTTGTTGCGATGAATCGCTTTAATCTTCTCATCCATGGCAGTTTGCCACTTCGTATCTCGCACCGCCTCTTCAAAGCTGATATTTTCAGCATCTGCCAGAAGATATACAAGATGTATCTCATCTGTTGAGTCATACAGCGTAAGCTCCTGCACCTACACCTATTCTATTGATAAAGCTGCTGCTAATGAATTACCTCTTGAACTGCTTATTCTAACTAGTAGCAGCGCATATGCGACAAGAAAGCAGATATGCCGGGAAAGAAGGAAGGCAGAGTAGCACTAGCGGGAATGGGATGGATGTCACCTCGCAAACTCCGCATCTTGGGTTGTCGTGGTTCATCTTCATCATCGAAAATTTCTAAGTCTGTTGGTGCACTTGTTGGTGCAGCGACTAATGATTCTTCTACTTTGATATTGACTTCCGTCGAATTGTTCCAGTCTCATTCGCTTGCTTCATTTACTCGCACATCACGACTCACTATCACCATCTTGCTAATCGGGTCAAGTAGTTTGTATCCTTTTGTCTTCTCATCATATCCAATAAAGATATACCTTTTGCTTTTGTCTTCGAGTTTCGTTCTTCGTTGGTTCGGTACGTGAGCATAAGCCACACTACCGAACAGTTTGAGATGAGAGATTGTACGCTTTTGTCCGCTCCAAGCCTCTTGTTGGACTTGATTCAGGTTCACGTCGAGTGAGTCTCTCTATTGTTCGGTTGTTCATCTTTCTTCAATTTTCTCGTCTCCGCTATCAGGATTTCGCCACATCCGCTGCGCATCACCCCATTTCCAACAGTTTCCACTACCTCACGATTATCACCGTTGTCTTTCGCACTGCCGTGTTCTTTTGTTTTCAGCTCTTCATTTTGGGCAATCAAGAGAATGCCTCCGTTTGTTGCATCATCCAAGGCTAGGTTGATCGTTTCTTCCACCTTTTCCTCGGCTCGACAATCTCTTGCATAGTGACCCATTCTGCCACAATTGTAACATTTGTCGGAGTTACAATTATTTGCATAGTGGCCATACTTTTGACATTTGTAACACTGGATGTTGGAATTATATCCTTGACCGCGTCCTTGATTGCGTCCTCTTCCACGCCAATTTGCTTGGCGAGATAGTCTCTTCTCCTTATAAATTTCTTCAGTACTGTTGCCTTGACTACCTCGACCATTCCCGTGACTTCCTCGACCTCTACCTTGAGTATTTTGAGAGTAGAGTACTTTTTCATCTTTTATTGATGTCTTAGTCTGAAGCGCTTGATCGAGTGTCTCCTCCTTCTTTTTCTTACGTTGCTCGTGTGCCTCGAGAGAACCGGCGAGCTCATCGACCGTGAACGTCGCTAGGTCCTTCGACTCTTCTATGACACATACAACGTTATCAAAGTTATCGGTTAACGACCTCAAAATCTTCTCCACAACCCGCGTCTCGGGTAACATTTCTCCGTCTCGATTTAGTTAATTTACCACGATCTGTACGTGCGTAATGTAGTCAGATACATTTTCTGACCTCTTCAGCTTCATGCTCTCCAACTCGCCACGCAGAGTCTAGAGACGCACCTGCTTGACTCGATTGGTTCCTTTGAACACTTTTTCTAAAATGTCCCATGCTTCTTTTGAAGTAGTTGCCCTTGCAATCTTCTCAAAGCCTGACTCATCAACAGCCCGGAACAGCATGTATAATGCTGCCTTATCCTTTGATCGTAATTCTTTTAGCGCCATGTTTTGCGCCGCCATATAACCAGTGGTATCCTTCGGTTCTTCGAAACCTTCTTCGACCACCTCCCATACGTCTTGAGAACCGAGAAGAGCTTTCATTTGGATGCTCCAATTCTCGTATTTCGTCTTCGTCAATCGTGGTAGCGGCATTTGTCCCATCATGTTTGCCATCGACTTTGATACCAATTTGTTGAAATAAAATTCGCTATAATACCAATTTGTAGAAAATAACAATCCGCTCGATACCAATTTGTAGAAATAAACGATCGCTCTAAAACTAACTTGTTAAAATAACACTTATGAGGTTGTGAAGGAGATGCCGAGAGGGGGGAGACAAGGAGACAAAAGAAATTCTGGAAAGGCCTTCACTATTACACTTAACTCTTGCTCTCATCTTGCTCTTTCATTTTTGAAATGGAAAACGAATTAATTTATAAGTTTTCTAAAATCTAAAATCGGCTATCCCCTCACCTCCTAAAATCATTTACGGGCCCTTCATTTCTTTCTTGGCCTTTTACATGTAGACTCAATTTCAAATACCTTACTAAAATTAATAAAATTAAAAACTACTCTATTTTTTCATTTAAGTTTATTTCCAACAACTTATCCAATTACGCTCAAGGTTGAGGACTAACGCTATGTGAGACTGCGAGACAAATTCTCGAACTCAAAGTCAAAGAGAGAGAGTAAAAAAGAGATAGAGTACAGACTTTAATAATAGAATTATTAAAAAAAAAAAAAATTAAATCCTAAAATTTTGGAGATGTATTATTAAAATATCAAATTAATAACTTAAATCTTTCCTAAATGAATTAATTTAAAATATTTTAATTTTATTTAATTTAAAAACAACTATGTATTTAATTATTGCATTCTTTAAAATTTATATTATAAAAATATCTGATACACAATTGAAATTATTTAAATTAATTGGTATTAAATTAGGTGGAGTTTAATGATGATTAATTGTTAATTAGGTTAAATAAAAAGTCTATAAGTTGAAACAAAAATAATAGCAATATATTGATTAATCTAAGCTCCATAATTAATATTCTCTAATTTCGTCTTATTTCAGCAAAATTGTTTTGGCCTTTCAACCACCACGTTGACCAAAGAATTTGATTAATAATCTTATCCAATAACAAAAACATCATATATATTTAGTTTTTGTTTTTTTTGTTTTTTTTTTTTTTGCTATTTTTAATGCATCCTTAATGGTTAGGGAATNGTTGACTTGACAATAAAATGGTAAAAGTAATTATTCCTATTAGTCGTTTTTTTAGATGTATTTTAATTCTAGGGAAAAAAAATACATTTTGACTCTTAATCACGGCTGGCTACGAGTATTGATCTTCTTTCGATACCATCAATTTCGTCCCATCGACTCTAAAATACTAGGGGTGTTTAAAAAACGAGATGATCTGAAAACTCTGATCAACTCAACTTAATTTGTACGGTTTGGATTGGTTATGAAATTATTTGGATTGTTTGAAAATAAATAAATAGATGTTTTACGAATTAACATTTTGATTTTATTAAAAACAAAACTTTGAATAAATGAATCGAAACAACCTAACTAGTCGAGTTTATTATTTAATAAGAGTTGTTTAGATTAAAATTTATAATCCTAATAATTAATTGAATCTAAAAAATATCTCAATTCAACTCAATCCAACTCACGAACACTGTGTAGAAAATTTACTGATTTAAGTGAAGTGGCATGATAGCTTCCCGAAGTTTGGTTTAGACACTTACTAATTCATTGCACTTTAATTGGTTTGGCAATTTTAAGTGTACCTACTTTTTCTATTGAATTCAAGCAAGATTCAATAATGATTTCAACTCGAGCCAATATCAAACTCATGAGCTACACAGAAGCGATACTCCCATTTCGATTTTACATTCATGCACGATCTAAAGATGAAAGTGAAGACCTCGAGAAAATTAAGACCGCGAAATGCAAATGATTTTGAGTTTGCATTACAAAGGGATCAATTGAATTAGAAGGCGAATCCTCTCGAAGAAAGAGAGGATGATACGAAATAAGGTGCTTAATCATGCCACAAAAACTTCAGGTTAGATAACACGATTGTAGCATACATGTTTAGATTTAGGGAGATTTCATTGTATTTTTTAATTCTAGAGTATTATTTTTAAGGTTTTAAGGTACAATTAGTCGGTGATCATTGTGATATTAATCGGCATGCGAGTTACAACTTTCAATTGACCATAGTTTATTCGTTCATGTGGTTGATTTAGTACGAATATTTTGGATATTATAATGAAAGTTGCATACTATACTTCTTAGTTTGTTCCTTTACATTTTTTTGTGTTTAGATTTACATGCTAGAGTCGTTCAAGTAGCCTTGATCAAACTATCTTGTGAAATCATTCAAATCACGAGTTTAGAAACGAGTTTTCTTTACTCTTGATCTTGATCATCAAAGTAATTTATTCCAAAACTTTTCGTTGGGTTGATTCATGCATCAAAGAATCCAATTCAACCTTGCTCGTAGACATTCTAACAATAATCGTCTCTTAAAGTTTTTTTTGTTCAACTCAGTACTCTTAAGTTCATCTCAATTGACCGTTCTTATGTTTAGCTCAGCTAGAATTCAATTTCACCTATGATATTCCATTTATTTAAAAAATCAAATTTAGAACCTATAATTTAAGTATTTTAACGTGTTAAATATTATTAATTATCTAAGCTATACTTCGGACTTTAATTATGAAAAACTATTTTAGGATTATCCAAATACACTTCTAGATTCGTATTTATTTGTTTGTTCTATAAATCTCTAAATTTTTATGTTCGTCTAATTGATTCATGAAATTAAAAAAATCTCTAATAAGTTCTTAAATTTTGAATTTTGAATTATTTGTTTAATAGATTTTTAAATTTTCAATTTAGTATCTAATAAGTTCTCGACCGACAGACTTAACTCCCGAACTGCATGTCCAAATTCTTTCCGAAACTCCGACTTTTTGAGGTTAAGGCCCGAAGCCCTACTCGACCCTTCAACAAGTTAATCTTTGCTCTTCATGTCTATTCTGATGTCTATGTCTTGATTATGTCTCAACATGTCTTCAATGTCCACTTTGCGTGGTGATGATGCATCGTTCTCCTCGATCGCATCATGACACTCTTCTATGTTGACCCGCATATGGCCAGATGGGTGTCTCTTGAGGGACGCCACTTTGCTTGTCATGGCGTGAGGATCACCACCTACTCTCTTCATAGTATGGTTGTGACATTCTCCTCCACTTAACATAGTCATCGTCTTCGATGACTTACTCGGGTCACAATCTGTTTTATTTAATAGATTCTAGACCTATTCTATGGTCGTTTTAAAAATTCACACGAATACTAAATATAAAATTAAAGGATGAAAGTTTTATTAAACTTAAAATTAAAATCAATAGTTCTAATAAGTTATTACAAAAACAGCATAAGTCAAATCATTTGTGTCCATAAAATATTAAAATGAGAAAAAAAAAAAAACCAAAAAAGGATGGAACATGCCGTTTTCAGTTCATGTTCCCAACTTGAGATAGCAAGCAAAGCACACACAGGCAAGCCAAGCATGCCTATGTCCTTCGCCCAACGCTACCCACCACAAGCTTCCACAACCATTGCCAACATCAACCACATGCCCAATTCTTTATACACATATCTCTATGTACTTTTGGTGTACTTTGCCTTCTTCCAATGCAAACCCTAATTTTAAATTTCTCCATTTCATAACTTTATTTTGTTTGGGATTGAGAAAGCTCGAAAAAAACTCCGTGTTCGAATTGAATATTTATTTAGAGTTGAAAAAATCGTACCTGGTTTTGTAAAATTTGTGGTACTTTTCGTGCGATAGCTTAACGTTTGATAAAATAATATAGGTGATTAGAGATGTCCATGGAGTAGGACAGGATAGGAAAAAAAAAAAAAAAAAAAANGATTTCAATCTCCATTCCTGTGATATTTCAATTTATGTTTGCACGGAGCCGGGACAGGGATCGGATTTGGAAATTTTTTTTCCTATCTTTCGAAAAAAAAATCTTTTTAAAAAATAGATAATTTTCATTTTTCAATATAATTTCTATTAAAAAATGTACTCGATCTTAATAAATTCAATAATATTCAACGAAAGAACTATAGTCTTCATCTCCGTCCCTATTTAGATTGAACGGGAAAAAATCTCTCCTCACTCCTTTCTCATTTTCTATTTAAACAGAGATTACCTATCTCGTTTGAGACGGGTTCCCGTGAGTTATGAACATTTCGATAGGTGATAATGAGATCTAGTATTTAGAGCGTAGAAGAATGATTTCGAATACTTAAAAAAGATTCTTTTTTGTCGATTAATTAAACAGGCCAATTGAGATATAGTTGCATTAAAAAATACCCTTTGGAGGATTAATGATAGTATCCCCTTTGTTGGCATTTGTATATAAATACTAACTTATCCATAGCTCAAAATGTCACAACTCAAAGTCAAATGGCATCCTCCACTTCACTTCTCAAGCTCATCTCAATCTTCCTCTTTCTCATCTCTTTTCTCACAACTCAAGTTGTTTCACAATCTAATCAATGTGAAACAACAACAAATTCTTGCACCAATAAAGACAAAGCAACGCGTCTTAAAATCATTGCCATTTTCTCGATCCTCATTGCGAGCGTCATCGGCGTTTGCTCCCCGCTCTTCTCTCAATCCATCCCGATGTTGCATCCTGATAGAAACACGTTCATCATCCTTAAAGCCTTTGCATCTGGCATCATTCTCGCCACCGGTTTCATGCATGTTTTGCCTGATTCTTTCGATATGCTTTGGTCTAATTGTCTCAAGGAAAACCCGTGGCATAAGTTTCCCTTTTCGGGTTTTCTTGCCATGATGTCTGCCATTTTCACTCTCATGGTCGACTCCATGGCTACTAGTTTGTATACTAAGAAACATACCGAAGTTATGCCTGAGAGTCGAGAAGACGGTCATCATGAGTTGCCTGTAGTCAGCGGTGGCCATTTTCATGGCCACCATCACGGAGACATCAAAGAACTCAATGTTGGTTCTCAACTACTACGTTATCGAGTTATTGCCATGGTGAGCATTTTCATTCCCTTTTTCGTGTATATATCGTCGATCAAAAGCTTCGTTTACAATATCGTGTTCGGAAATTGTTAGGTTTTGGAATTGGGGATTGTTGTCCATTCGGTTGTGATAGGACTTTCACTTGGAGCAACAAATGATACTTGCACAATCAAAGGCCTTGTGGCTGCTCTTTGTTTCCATCAAATGTTTGAAGGGATGGGTCTTGGAGGCTGTATTCTTCAGGTAATTAATATTACTAACTTAGAATTAGCTCCTATGGTCAATCTAATCCGTACGATCAAGAACAATTATTGGTCATATATCATTTCATAATAGTTTATAGATATTAAATTATCATCTATGTTCAAAGTCTACGCCCTTATAAGTCATCCGTTGAATAAATCAACATCGTGATTTGTTCTTCACCGGTTCATATTATCATCGTTGTATTGACTAAAAAACACAAATTTAAACTTAAATTTAGCATAATTAGTGTGAAATTCCACATTGGTTGGAGAGGAGAACGAAACACCTTTATAGGGGGAAACCTTTCACTAGTAGATGTTTTTTAAAAACTTTGAGAGGAAACCCGGAAGAGAAAGCTTAAAGAGGATAATATTTGCTAGTGATGGCTCTAGGCCGTTACAAATGGTATCAGAGACAGATACCGAGCGATATGTCAGCGAGGAGGTTGTTCTCCGAAGGGGGTAGACACGAGGCAGTGTGTCATTAAGAACGCTGGCCCCGAAGGGGGTGGATTTGGTGGGGTCCCACATCGATTGGAGAAAAGAACAAGTGTCATCGAGGATGCTGGGACCTGAAGGGGATGAATTGTGAAATCCCACGTCGGTTGGGAGGAGAACGAAGCACCCTTTATAAGGGTGTGGAAACCTTTCACTAGCAGATGCGTTTTAAAATTTTTGAGAGGAAGCTCGAAAGGCAAAGCCCAAAGATGACAATATCTGCTAGTAGTGGACCTGAGTCGTTACAAATGGTATCAGAGCCAGACACCGGGCGAGGTGCCAACGAGGAGGTTGTTCCCTGAAGAGGGTAGGCATGATGGGGTGTGTCAATAAGGATGTTGGACCTTGAAGGGGGTGGATTTGATGGGGTCCCACACCGATTGGAGAAAGTAACGAGTGCTAGCAAGGACGCTGGGTCGTGAAGAGGGTGGATTGTGAGATCGCACATCGGTTGGGGAGGAAAACTAAACGCCCTTGGATTTAGTGGAGTCCCACATTAATTGTAGAAAGAAACGAGTGTCAGCAAGGAAGTTGGGCACTGAATGAGGGTGGATTGTGAGATTCTACATTGGTTGCGGAGGAGAACGAAACATCCTTTAAAAAGATGTGGAAACCTTAAAAACCTTGAGGGAAAACTCGAAAGAAAAAGTCTAAAAACGACAATATCTATTAACCGTGGGCATAACGGCTAGAAGGTCGAATCAAACAATCAAACCCTAAGAACCGTAAGTTGATTAGTGTGTGAAACTATTGGTGCAGGCAGAATACAAGTGGATGAAGAAGGCAATAATGGCATTCTTTTTCTCAGTGACAACGCCATTTGGGATAGCTCTTGGAATAGGGTTGTCCAAGACATACAAAGAAAACAGCCCAGCTGCGCTCATCACTGTCGGGTTGCTGAATGCTTCTTCAGCTGGCTTGCTCATCTACATGGCTTTGGTGGATCTTCTGTCGGCTGACTTTATGGGACCAAAGCTGCAAGGCAGCATCAAACTCCAAGTCAAATCCTATGTTGCTGTGCTCTTGGGAGCTGGTGGCATGTCCTTAATGGCTAAGTGGGCTTGAAATCAATATCAACCAAAACATTTCTCAATAAAATTTTCAACCATTTTCTTCTTGTGTTTGTAGATTAGTAAATGGTTAGTTCTTGATCTTTGTAATGTGTGTTACTCGATAGAGAGTTCGTGTTTTTAATAAATTTTAGGGTAAAGTTTATGTTTTACCCCTTTTTTCACGTTGTTTTTGTCGTGTCAAGTTATGATTTTTTCTTTCTTTTTTTTTTTTAATCAATGGACTGAGATTCAAACTTTTGACATTTTGAACATAAAATGTCAGATCTCACGTTGGTTAGAGAGGGGAACGAAGTATTCCTTACAAAGGTATGAAAACCTCTCTCCGGTAGATGCGTTTTAAAACCGTGAGACTGCTGGCGATACGTAACGGGCCAAAGCGAACAATATTTGCTAGCGGTGGGTTTGGGCTGTTACGAATGGTATCAAAGCTAGGCATTGGGCGGTGTGCCAGTGAGGACGTTGGGCCTCCAAGGGGGTGGATTGTGAGATCTCACATCGGTTGGAGAGGGAAACGAAACATTCCTTATAAAAGGTGTGAAAACTTCTCCCTAGTTAACGCGTTTTAAAATCGTGAGGCTGACAGTAACATGTAACAGGCCAAAGTGGACAATATTTGTTAACAGTGGGCTTAGACGGTTACAAATGGTATGAGAGCTAGGCATCGGGCGATGTACTAGCCAAGACAATAGGCTCCCAAGGGGTGGATTGTGCGATCACATCAGTTGAACAGGGTGAAACGAAACATTCCTTATAAAGACGTGAAAACCTCTCCCTAGTAGATACGTTTTAAAATCGTGAGACTGACGACTATGGTAACAAACCAAAGCAGACAATATTTACTAGCAATGAGCTTGAGCTATGTTAATCGAAATTAATCTTCAAAGTTTTGGTTCGAATACAATTGAATTATGAAATTGGATAAGTTATAAAATTAATAATCTCAATATATAAATACTTTTTTTTTTTTTTTTTGGGGGGGGNTTTTTTGGAGGGGTAGGTGATGACATTGTTAGATGTTTTTCCATTTAATTTATGACTTTTCTAATTGGTTGACTTCCTAGTTGGGTTTGACATATTTTAAATATGGACAAAGACATTGGTGGTTGATGTCGTGTAAGCTCCATTGCTTTAGGTGATGTCATTAAATATGTATTGTTGTCTTTTTTATATCAATATTTTTGTTAATATAATCTTGAATAGTATGTGATTAACGTACGTAAGAATTATGTTAAAAAAAAATTAAAATGTCTATTGTATATAAATAAGTTGTACTATTAACATGACCCACTTGATAATTGTTACAAATGATTTGATCTAAATCGTTCATGAAGAAACATATGAGTGGTGGTATCATATACGATGAGTTTGTAAAACCAGACCATAAAATATTTAATCTCTTATAAATCTGTTAATTGAGAAGATTAATATTTTACACGATCATTATATGCAACTTGATCTTAATCTTAAGTGAATTATGAGCTTTTGCAGGTGAGAGCTTGTGTTTTGATTTGTATGAATGTGAACAGTTTTTGTAGCTGAGTCGATGGAATTCATTCATTCTCGTACAAGATAGCTAGACGAGTAGATTTCTTAAGTGATAATTGAATCATAAACAAATCGTTCATTACCATGGTAAACAAACTATTGACCTAATTATAATAATTATAATTACAAACCATGATCAACTTGCTTGTAATGATTATATCAATAAACATAATTAGCCCTGAAGGGCATACAAATACAGTTTTACGTCTACAGTGGAGTGACGTATGGTTATTGAACGAAAACTAATTAATTAATTTTTATCGTATATTCTCAAATATTTAATATGTTATTCCTAAATTTAAAGATTAAATTAGCAGCAAATTATGGAGATTATAAATAAATCTCCAATTTTTAAATTTAAAAAAAAAACCATAATTATTCTATGCTTTCAAATATTGAGTAATTTACATCATCGTGAGTGAATTGAACTACGTTTAGATTGAACGATAAATTTATTTTCTATAAGTATTGATATTAGTTTTGAAAGTTTACGAGTATTTTTAAAATGTGGTACTTGTTGGAAGAAATTCTGTCCTACATCGGCTAATTTATGGAATGATCATGAGTTTATAATCAATGAATACTCTCTCTATTGGCATGAGGTTTTTTGGGGAAGCCCAAAGTAAAGCCGTGTGAGCTTATGTTCAAAGTGGACAATATCATACCATTGTGGAGAATCGTGTTCGTTTAACATGTCCTAAAGTTAGTCATGTTAATAGAATCCTCAAATGTCAAACAAAGAACTCCAAAAGAAAAAAGAGTCGAGCCCCTAGAAGGCATGAGGAGGCATACTTCGTTTGAAGGGAGGTGTTGGATGTAAGTTCGTCCCACATCGGACTAACATCTAACTAATTTAGGGAATGATGGAAGCCCAAAGCAAAGCTATGAGAACCGTACTACCTGTTTTCATTTTTTTTTTTTATTTCTATTTAAAAAGCATTTTTTAAACACGTTATTAATTATTTCTTTCTAAAAGTAATGTTAAAAAGTATTCTAAAGCTTTCGAGATGATAAAGAATAACTACAACGAGATGAGGTTCAGATTATTTTGTTAATCAAATATTTCATGATAAGAACATTTTATTGAGATTTGAATCACTCCACAAACAAGATTAATCATGTCAAGTTTAAAGGTTTATAAACATGCAATCTAGACTACATAAAATTTTAAAGAAACTTAGTCAAAATTAAAACTCTTAATCTCCCGTGGAGTATTCCAAGAGTAAAGTTGTAACTTTCATATTTTATGACCATAGTTAGTCTACGCTCATACTGTAACCATATAATATATATAAAACTTGATTCTATAATGTGACATGAATTGCAACATCGTGTGATAATTTGAACAACATTTACTTCATATCTTTCTGGAAGTTTATATGATTGATGTTTTGGTTCATATCACAAAAGCTTCATTAATACGAATAAATGCTTTTTTTTAAAACCTTCAAAAATACTTTAATTTTTTTTTTTATCAAAATTAAAAAAATATCCTTACCCTTAGTATATGAACAAAAACGTTAATTTTTCGTTTAAAAAAATACTCATTAACTTTCAAAAATTACATTAGTACCCTTAAACTTTTAAAATTATTTTTAAAAGTTTGGAGATTATCTATAAGGGGTAGATAAACGGTTTTGTCCATATATTTACAGTAATTTTTTNATAATTACAAACCATGATCAACTTGCTTGTAATGATTATATCAATAAACATAATTAGCCCTGAAGGGCATACAAATACAGTTTTACGTCTACAGTGGAGTGACGTATGGTTATTGAACGAAAACTAATTAATTAATTTTTATCGTATATTCTCAAATATTTAATATGTTATTCCTAAATTTAAAGATTAAATTAGCAGCAAATTATGGAGATTATAAATAAATCTCCAATTTTTAAATTTAAAAAAAAAACCATAATTATTCTATGCTTTCAAATATTGAGTAATTTACATCATCGTGAGTGAATTGAACTACGTTTAGATTGAACGATAAATTTATTTTCTATAAGTATTGATATTAGTTTTGAAAGTTTACGAGTATTTTTAAAATGTGGTACTTGTTGGAAGAAATTCTGTCCTACATCGGCTAATTTATGGAATGATCATGAGTTTATAATCAATGAATACTCTCTCTATTGGCATGAGGTTTTTTGGGGAAGCCCAAAGTAAAGCCGTGTGAGCTTATGTTCAAAGTGGACAATATCATACCATTGTGGAGAATCGTGTTCGTTTAACATGTCCTAAAGTTAGTCATGTTAATAGAATCCTCAAATGTCAAACAAAGAACTCCAAAAGAAAAAAGAGTCGAGCCCCTAGAAGGCATGAGGAGGCATACTTCGTTTGAAGGGAGGTGTTGGATGTAAGTATTTTTTTTTTTTTTTTTTTTTTTTTTTTTTTTTATATAAAGGTTAAGAGTCTTAATGATATTTTACATAGTATGAACGATAACGATATTTTTGAACTTTTAAAAAAATTGAAGGGTATTATTGAAATTTTTTAAAATTTAAGGATACTTTTGAAAAATTATTAAAAAGTTTTAAGAAATAGGATTAATTTTATTGGTAAAAGTGTTGAAATAATTTGGAATTAAAATAATTAAATAAGAAAGAACCCAACTTATTAGCTTTAATCAATCTTACGCCATCGAATTGGCAAGTAGTAGCTCAAGATTCTTTCTCTTGATTCATTTTGCTCTCTGTAAACCCCAATCAATGGATCCACCTGTTTTCCACACTGATTTTGTGAATCGGGAGCGAGAAATTTTGGGGCACTGCTTTGGCGCTCTTTCTTGCTGTTCGTGACATTAGGGTTTTTTAATTTCTAGAATTCCCTTCACATGAGGTATGGAATCTTCAATTCTTTGAATATGTTATTGGTTCATTTTTCTTTGTTCTTCATTCTCCAACCCCTAATCCTGAAGTTTGTGTAGTTTTTTTGTTGATGCGATTAAATGGGGTTTGATCAATTAGTTGGTTGCCTAGTGGGTCGATCTTGATTTGCGCAGAAAAATACAAGAACTATTTGTTTTATTTGAATTTTCTCTAATTCGGACATGTTCTTCTTTTCAGTATTCGATTTTGGGAATTTCATGTCCTCGATGTTGAAATTTCACGAATCTTAATCCTTTTAGGTTGATTCTACAATGGGTGTTCTGTCACTTTTTGATG
Organism: Cucurbita pepo subsp. pepo; assembly: GCF_002806865.2. Classification (NCBI taxonomy): domain Eukaryota; kingdom Viridiplantae; phylum Streptophyta; class Magnoliopsida; order Cucurbitales; family Cucurbitaceae; genus Cucurbita; species Cucurbita pepo. The sequence goes on along the minus strand of NC_036657.1, from coordinate 3,692,453 downwards.
TAGATCGTTTTCTGTGATTTTAGGAGCGATTGCTGCTTCAATTTGAAAATTAGGGAAAGATTGCCTGGGAGTTCTTTTTTTGGACTCCTCGATTAGCGGTGGATATGACATCCTTCACGTGATTCTTTTGAGTAATTAAGAAGGGGGAAGAACAGTCTTAAATTCATTTGGTGGTGGGTATTCTCTTATTTACTGCCACTTTAATCCTAAACCATCTGGGGTTTGTGGATTGTTTGAAAAATTTGGAGGATGGATCATCCTGAGATTTTTGGCCGTGGTTCTTCTCGTGTTCTAGCTGAGGAAGATGATGGTGAAGATTTTCGAAGTTGTTGCGAAGATCACGAAGTATGGAAAGAAAATGAATTTGCAGGGGAAGAACAGTCTGAGAAGGAGGAGGATCTTGATGAGTTTTCCGTGAAATTGTTCTTTAAAGGCGTTTCGATAGCGGGGATCGGCGATCCTGCTTCTGGTCTTTCTGGAATTTGTGTATTCATGGAGAAATCAGGAAAAGTCCCTTTTATTCAGGTCCAGAAGAAGCTTGACTTTTATGTTGATGAGTTAGTTGCTGATTATTTAGCTCTAATGGATGGTCTGGTTGAGGCTATGCAGAACGACATCCACTGTATTCGAGCTTTCACCGACTCCGATCCGTTATATAAACAGGTTATTACTTCCCGACCCGCCTAATCTTTTCTTGTTATGATTTATGCTAATATCTGAGGAAGTTCAAGTGAGTAGAGAGATGCATAAACTCTTAGAGTTTTCTAGCCATGTTCATACTTCTTATATGCTTAAGATAATGTGAGTGTTTGACAGATAACAAACGAAGAACAGCCTGAAATTCCACTTCTTTTAGCGCTGAAAGAAAGGATTCTTGAACATGCTAGCAATTTTGAAGCCTTTTCTCTAAACCTTTCTTCAAGTACTGATCTCGAGCAGCCATTTCATCTTGCGAAAGTGGCTATCGGGGTTCTTTCTCGTCCGAAAAAAGGCGATAAATCCGTTGAAAATTGTTCTATTTGTTGTGATAATAAACCATCTGCCATGATTGTTGCATTGAAGTGTTGTCACAAGTTCTGCTCTAATTGTTTGAAGACTTATGTTGATGGAAAAGTAGAGGCATCCCAAGTTCCCATTAGATGCCCTCAATTGAGATGCAAATATTACATTACAAACACTGAGTTTAGATCTTTTCTTCCCCTGACTTTATATGAATCATTAGAGAATACCTTAGCAGAAGCAAACCTTCGCTCGGATAGAATTTACTGCCCTTTTCCGAATTGCTCTGTCCTGTTAGACCCGAGCGAATGTTTGTCAGCTAGGGCGAGTTCATCAAGTCAATCGGATAATAGCTGTTTCGAGTGTCCTGTATGTCAGAGATTCATCTGTGTTGAATGTCAAGTTCCTTGGCACTCGTCGATGAGCTGCGAAGAATTTCAGAACGTCCCGTTAGAGGAGAGAGACGCTGCTGATATTACCTTACACCATCTTGCACAAAACAAAAGGTGGCGCCGTTGTGAGGAGTGTCGTAGGATGATTGAATTGACTCAGGGTTGCTACCATATGACATGCTGGTAAGGCTTCTTCCTTCAAATCTTAATTTAGTGCATATGTTATAGCAGCCTTGTTGTTCAATGTGATGAACATGATTCATGTATATATAACAAGTAGATCTAACTTATTAGATACAATATTTGCACGCAATACTCGGTTTTTAGAAGCTAGTTCGAGCAGTGCTGTATGTATATGACTTCAATGTTTATGCTGCTTTGCTTGATGTGTTTTACAGGTGTGGGCATGAATTCTGCTATTCATGTGGTGGTGAGTATCAAGATGGGCAACAGACGTGCCGATGCGCGTTGTGGGACGAAGAAAACTCCGAGGATATGGTCACCCATTCCATCCAAGAATCTGAGCAGTGGGCATGGGAGACTTTTAATTCCCTCCCCATGATAATGGACGCATACTCCGAGCAAGAGAGGTCACAATTAGCACTGATTCAACGATTCCTCGCCGGGGGATTTAGTTTGAGCGACCACCAACCGTATCAATCTCCACCACAATGTACAGACTCTTCTTATGTCGACACGATGAAGGACATACACCAGCTTCCTTGGCTCGAGAGGTTTGTTTCTCTGATAAGCGATAGCTATTACGAAGATTATGTACAATGATATCGATTCTTAGGTGTCTTACTGATATTGAAAAATAAAAGGGGGAGGGTAAAAGAGGTTCTTACTCTAGTTTTCGTCCATTTACACCGCCAAGCTTGGCATTTCGATGTACTGAATCATGCTGCTGCTGCTGCTTATGATGTGGCCCTCAGAGGCCCTCCTTGCATTAGATTAGAATGGAGGAATCTTATGCAAACAAATGCTTGAAAAAAGAGCCAAAGAAATAGAGAAGAATTTAAAAGAAAATTATGTGTTCATTTTGTTGAATGATGTGAAAGTTATGTCTTCCTTTCTTTGTGAATGAGATAGTTTGTCATCTAATGGGTGGGACTGTTTTTGTTTTCTACTGCATCCGAAACAATTATTGTTGAACTCTTCGAACTCTCAATTGAGATAAGCTGACTCTCCTACAAGGACTACCTACAACGCAACAACAATCTAGCCCCTTAGATTGTTCATGGCTAGAATTTAGAAGGCGGTAGAAGATCATTCGAAAGTGAGTAGCTAAGACCTTGATTTCTGAGTAGCTAAGACCTTGATTCGAGGAAAGCATCTGAAGAACAAGGTAGAAAGTCGAATCAAGCATCTGAAGAACAAGGTAGAAAGAAAGACTAGATGACATTGAAAGTCTATAAGCCAATCTAAAAGATAGCGTCAAGGAAGATGATAGACAAACATTAAAAAGAAGATGATTAGTATACCGAAACACAAACTGAAGTAAGGTATACAAGCTCGAGGACCAGGACAGTCTAGGTGGGGAGGAAAGCTCAAAAAAGAGAACGAGTGCACACAAGCCCGAGGACCAGGAAAGTCTAGGTGGGGAGGAAAGCTCAAACAAGAGAACGAGTGCACACAAGCCCGAGGGCCAGGAAATGTAACGTCATACGTAATCGGGTTAAGATCGATCGATCTCTAATGGGGCAAAGGGCGATTTTCTCTCCACTTTTATTACGAATCTTACCTATTAAAGTTTAAAGTTTATAGAATAGATTCTTACTTTTGAGGGACTATCATCCCTTCCTTACATGCAAATATATTTTCTAAACCAAAAACTCTAAACAGTGTAACATAATGCATTTCTTCCATATGAATCAACAGCACAAATCAATTATGTATTTAATGAATAATATCAACAGAAAAGAATGAAACCCAGCAAATCTCGGGTCATCGACTAAGCAACTATCGACACGAGGTATCATTGGAACCATAGCTAATCTTCTGCAGGCTTATATCAGACATATTAGCTACCCATTTCTGAGGCCTGCCCTTTGAATCTCCCAATATGTTATATGCATAAGAAGGCCACATTACACTTCTACTGCATAGCTCTCCAACCGCAACCCCCGCTTTCATCAGCTTCTGCGTTCTCCCGAGAACTACAAGACTCGAAAACGTAGAGAAACTGTTCCCAACGAACACGTCGGCCCTCGAGCAAACTTCGTAGTCGATCGCCGACCGTATCAGGTAAGGATACTTCTCGTAGATCTTATCAATGCCTAGCTTCTTCTTTTCAAATGGTAGTAACCCTTCTTTCCAACCGTCCAAAATCGAAGAATCGTTCAGTAAACTATCTGCAACGGCGAGATAAACGACCGTCGGTGTGTTCGTTCCTGAAATGTTCCCTACTCTACTCATTATCTCCTCCTTGCTACTGCAAATCTGGTTCATATTGTATCTCTGCTCTAACTTCTTGCAGTGAATCATCCAATCTATCTCTATTCTCATGTGGACTGCAACATATGGCAGCAACTTTGCAGATTTAGCACCAGTTACTTCTTCTGATCCTACTTCTCTAATCCTGGAAATCACTTTATCCGCTTCGTTCGCTATCTCGTCGACCAAAACCAAGCACTCGAAAACCCGTGCGTAGTCCTTTACGGGCCAGTGATCGTGCCATAAGAATGGATTCTTACCAACTATTCTAATCACCTCAGATTGATCAAATGGCTCCTTACTATACTCCTTTAATTGCTCGAAATCCCTCTCGATCGTCCACTTCCTTCCGCTTCCTTTAGGCAGTTCTATCGTTTTTGCTCGATTCGAAACATCCATATAACGACCCAATCGAACAAACCCATTACAGCGAGAATTGAACTCATTAAACTTGAAGATCTTATCAAAGGAAATTGGTTCCAAACGCTCAACTTCCTTATAGAAAAGGGAAGCACTAAGACTAGGCATCAAAAGGGTTCGGTTCAACATTCTTGCAGTTAAACAAGCTCTTGCAAATGCTATCTTTTGATTGTTTAAACCCCAAACAATCTGAGGAACCTCCAAGAACTTGTCTATGCGAATTCCAAAATTTGAACCATAAAATGGAGAGAGATTTCGGATGAGTACTAAGCCATTATCATCAGTCCAGCCAAAACTCAACGTGGATGGGAAGAAAATAGCTCTAACAATCAGAAGAACAAGTAATATGGCTATGCATTTGCAAATTCTGGAATTGAGATAGCGAAGGCAATGAATCGAGCGTTTACCATTCGATGATACCTCCATTTAGAGTTACAATCGATGAGTGCCCTGCAGGGAATCAAACAGAGACCATGTGCTTTTGCTACTCCAGCACAAACAAATCAAGGCTGGAGAGATCATCCCGAGCCTCAAATCGAGTTAATCGTCTTCCATCAAGTTTCTGATTCAAAACTGTCAAAATTAAGAGAAACCCATTTTCAATCAAGAGCTAAATTATAAAATTCCCATGAAGATCTATGTTCATCATGCACCTTGATTGAAATGAATACCAAGATCGATGCACCCAGAATCCTTTTTTGTAAACGCAAGCACCTAAAAGATACCCATAAGAACAAATCATCAGAACGCGTTGATAAAACTGAGAAACGAGGAACAATCGAAATCTTCAAACGATAAAAGGGTGCTAAACGATTTCTACAATAAATCAGACCCAGATGAGCGATTGAACAATAAATCTTACGATTGAAGAAGCTGGAAAATAGGAATCGCAGACGAAAAAATACAGATGAAAGCAGAACAGAACAGAACAGAACAGAACAGAGAAGGGATTCACATGCAATGCAAGAAAGAGGAATCCAGAGGAACCCACAAGGCACAAGAACTCCTTGAAACAAAAGCGAAGGAAACTGCAATTATGTGGCGAAACAGAGAAAGAATTTGAAAAATGGTGGGGTAAGGGGGAGAGATGGGGCCTGTGTCAGAGATTGGGGAATGGAACAGAAGATGAGATGGCGGCGGAGAGAAAGAACAAAGGGTTAAATGGAACAATCTGTTTCAGGTAAGGGGGTTGTGAGGGGAAAGAAAGTACAGATGGTGGGGGAGGTGGAGCCCAAATGCGGCAGAGCAGGGCAGAGAAAGGCAGAGCTGTGAAGGCATGTGCCTTTTCCTTTCTTCCTTTTGCTCTCTTGCCGTCCCTAGCAATTAATGCTTCACCTTTCTCTATCCATGTTTTTTTTTATTATTATTAAATTGTATAAATCTAAAATATTTTAAATATTTTTATTAATATTTTATGGATGCAAACTCATATATAATATTCTCTTTCTAGATCCAAGATGAACAACTAGGGAATATAAAAAGTGCAAAAAAAAAAAAAAAAATTAAAATTAAAATTAAAAACAATATAAAAAATCAACACGAGAGACATTCATTTTACCTCCAGGGTCGAAATTTTCCGTTTAGATAGGAAATGGAGAGAGGGGAACATATTCCGGGAAATGGGGAGAGGGGAACATATTCACGTATAGCCGAAATTTTCCGTTTAGACAGGAAATGGAGAGGGGAGGAACATATTAGACACAGGAGATGGAGAGAGGGAAACATATTCCACGTCTATTTTCAGTGTTCATTTTACCTCCACAGCCGAAATTGTCTATTTTCCGTGTTCATTTTACCTGTAGGGCCCAAATTATCCATTTAGACAGGAAATGGAGAGAGGGGAACATATTCCCCACCTATTTTCAATTTTCAATCGGGGAACATATTCCACGTCTATTTTCAGTCATGACTCTGATAACACATAACCAGGGTAGGAAGAAGAGAGTGTAAACATGATTTTAGTGAACGGTCATATATCCTTATGTTAACACAACATGAAATAGTAAAAAAACTATCTAAGATGAAAGCATGTAAAAGAGGTTCGGAATGGGCATACGACCACGTCCTGGAAAAGCATGATTAGAACATCCGACATTCGGCCATAAACAACACGCCTTGGACAAGCATGACCGTGACATACAACACCTGACGTTCCCAATAGTACCCAATAGTAAATCATCAACATATACTTAAAATGGTCGTATCGATAACTTCTTAGCACAACATTTTCAACCATATAATTCGATCTTGAGGGGTTGGCTTTTATGAGGAAGGAGGCACAAAGGAGGTTCAATGACATCTCATATACGACTATTTTGTATTCAACCCTATATAATAATTGACCTTTCATAACAACACACTATAAGAACAGTCCCCCAGCCATTTACCTCTAGCCTCTAATTCTGGAGACTTTGGCTACTTACAGAATCAACTCAACATCATCAAAACTGCAAAATCTCAATGAGCATGGATATCCAAGCCATTTCATGTGCGAACGTGGCTAATCATGCACGTAATCATGCACCACAAAATCGTTGTAAAGGAGGTTCCCTTCTTTCGAGTAGTGAAGAAGAAAATAGCAGTCTTCACAAAAGTAGCACGGGTTTTCCTGCGCCCACTTATCGTCGAGTGTAACCTTTTTAGCCCTGTAGATGTTACAGACGTCGCATTTCTGAACTCGGGTTCTAAGCTGAAATGTAACGATTGGATAAGCAGCGCGATCGTGTACGTCCTCGGGATGGATCAACCTCATATCTCTAATCACTATGGTGTGCTTGCAATCTCCCTGCGTATACGAGGAGGAATCCATCAAAGTCGTTGCAGTTTTTTTTTTTTTTTTCGTTTTGGATAAAAATAAATGTGTTTAGTTGATAGTAATGAAATATATAACCTCCCCAGGGAGTATAGAAAAGGGAATCCTAGAGGGAAGGAATCCACTATGGGCAGTAATTACGATACTCTCAAGAGAACCCACAGTACCTCAAGCCCACCGCTATCAGATATTGTCCTCTTCAGACTTTTCCTTTCGGGATTTCTCTCAAGGTTTTTAAAACACAACGGCTAGGGAGAGGTTTCCACAACCTTATAAAGAATGTTTTGTTCTCCTCCCCAACCGAAGTGGGATCTCACAATCCACCCCTCTTTTGGAACTCAGCCTCCTCGCTGGCACATCGTCCGGTGTCTGGCTTTGATACCATTTATAATAGCCCAAGATCACCGCTAACACAGGCTTCCCCTCTAGGTTTTTAAAACGCGTCTGCTAGGGAGAGGTTTCCACACCCTTATAAAGAATGCTTCGTTCTCATCCTCAATTAATGTGGGATCTCACAACACCCAATACCAGAGATAGCTTTAAAAACATTGACCTGGGCTTTTACTTTGAAATAAAAGCCACAGGCAAGACACGGTAAGCATATCACCATATACAATGAATATGAAAAACAAAATCATGTGGAAGAGCTGAATAAGTAATATACCTGATGACAGTACAGATATCCAGCCCCAAGCCTAAATTTCAGGTCACAAAATCGAATCTTGCTCATGCTGACTGATCTAAAATGGGGCACATGTGAAACCGATACTTCGCCAAGAACTGAGTTTATCTGTTGCGATTCACCGGTTATGATGCATCCCCATTTCTTACGAGCTTCGTCCTCGGAGTTTCTAAGCCAATCAAGTACAGGTTTGCTATAATCTATTGCGGAAGGGTTCCTCAAATCATTGCAGAATACATCCTGCATATAAACAAAACTGCATTCGGTTATGTAAAATCAAATATGGGAAATACAGGGCCGTCAGCTTCCTTACTTCTATAAGGAAATATCCAGATGAATCATTCTGCCCAGCCTTTTCCATTAACTTATTCGTCACGCAATAAATCTTGTCCTTCAATTCCGCAAGCGTTTGTCGTCCAAGGGCCAGGAACTCTTGAGTCTGTAAAGAAGAATATCAGAGGAAGGTCAGATACATATGATTGCAAGGAAGGACGTTTTCATTGAATTCTACCAGCATAATTAACACCCTCCATGAACGCAAATACAGGATCAAAATCTGACTAGAATTTTTCATTGATACGCCATGCTTTTCCATTCATTCCTTTCGGGATTAGTCGCGGTCTTACGAACTCTACCGATAGTATGGACGAATATGTTACTTCATAGAAATGTGTGAAAGATGCTAGCCACACTTAAAAAGCGCAAATTCAGGTAACAGCTACAAGGGAGAAAGAGAAAGGGAAGGGCATAAACATAATATTTTTTTTGTAAAGACCACCTAGAAGCCAAAAATAAATTATAATCCAAGTTCTTTCTATTATGGCATGGTATTCGTCTATAGCTTGCCAATACCTCTTCAATATATATAGTCATCAAGAGAAATAGATGTTGGTAGTGAATATTTACACGTATTTCCTTGGCAGAAAAATAGTATACCAGACCACATAGATTGTCAAGAAAAAGAGAAACATACCTTCATCATCTTGCGAGATTTATGGTAAACCTCTACAAAAAGTACAGTTGTTGGATGCTGCAGAGCTTCATGTTTTACACTGCTCAGTGACTTCACCTAACATGTTATCAATTCCAATCAGCGAAGGGAGATACATGAAAAGAAATGTATGATCAAACAAGAACCACCAAATTATAAGGACCAATTTTGAGATAGCCTGTGCATTTAATGCTAGGACTCCACATTTAAGATTATGCATTTCCCTTCCGGGATTCCCCTCAAGGTTTTTAAAATGCGTCGGCTAGGGAGAGGTTTCCGCACTCATATAAAGAATGTTTCGTTCTCCTCCCCAACCGATGTGGGATCTCACAACAAGAGGCACGCATCTTTTCCTAGTTACCCATCAACACCTTTTTCACTCACTGAGACAGTTTGAGAATAAAGTTTCCAAACGCCATCACATTGCTAGAGCCAGGCCTATATCCTATACCAACACACTTACATCAGCAAAAGAACACTACTACACCTGTTATGATTTACATAGCATCCAATTCAGAAGCATATTGAAAGACACAATATTTTAGCAGATAAAAAGGATGATGCTAAATACTCCCAGTGACAATCTACTAGCATGTTTGAATATTCAATAGCAATATAGGATCAACAAAGGTCAAAGTCCTACTGACTCAAGACACGGACTATTTCTATCACCAAAAATGCTGTCCGGTTAGCTAGAACTAGAATACAATAATAAGTGCAACTCCATCTTCACTATTGTTTACAAAAATAAGGGAACAGACATACATCACCCAAGAAGGCATTGCATTCTTCAAGCTCTAATTAATGGTAAAGCTTATTATTGGACTAGTCAGTAAAAGAAAAAAAGTAGTAGTAGTAATAACTCAGGGAAACCTACTTGAGGAACCTTTGCAGAAAATTTTGTAGACCTCAAGGACTTCAACCTCTCTTTTTTTTCGGATGAACTGGCAATTTCCTTTTTACAACTGTCAAAAAAATTTAATTTATTAACCATAAGCACCTAACATACTGTGTACATCATGAAAAGGGATTTTTTAAAATCATTGTACAAACTTGAAAGCATGCAATTTGACTGCAGCTCTGTCTGCATCCTGCTTTTGTTTTATTTTTACAATTTCAGCCACCTTTGCAATAGAATTTTCCTGAAATAATATGTAACGCATTATAAATTCAGTATAAAAAACAAAACAAAAGAGGAGAAAAGTATTAAAAATAACTATTAAGCACAAGATTACAATGACTTGCTGACATAGTTGATGATTGAACAGGGGAACAGAGGGGTCTCAATAATCCATATATTAGTCCCATAAAAATAATCCAGATGGTGAAAAGATGCTGTAACCAAAAAAAAAAAACAAAAAAGACACCAAGAGAAGATAACTCAAAAACAATTGAGAACGAATAAGAGTCAGATGTTGAAGATTGTCCACAGAATGTACAGCTGAAACTCGTTTACTTATTTTGAAAGAAAGTCTTATCAGAAATCATTAAAATTAACCAAGTTTCATACAAATAGTTGCAGAAAATAAAAGACATAATGCAAAGATGAACGGCATACCTCAATATCAGAAGTTTTCTCCTGTTTTCGTTTCCTTCTAGTCACTTTATTCGTGCTTCTATTCGCATTTGGTGCAGGAGCAGCCTCCAAATTGTGCCCGTTAACTTCCTCTTCATCTGCTCTAAGAATACCATTTTTCCCAAAAGAATTAATGAGCTTTTAACCAAAAACACTCTGAAGTAAAATGGACAATTTAGAAAAGAAAAAAAAAAAGAATATTCAAAATAGTAAACAATGAATGTAATTGTGCAAGTCTGAGTGAACCTAGAGTTAATGAACTATTTTTATAAAAATAAATATTTATTAATAAATAAGGAATATATTAAACAATATCATTCAACCCCTTAGAAGAACTGAAAATGAGTTTATAAAAAATGAAAATTTTAGACCTATCCATATGGATTCTAGCCTCCAAAAAGTAGTTTTCAAGGAAGCTTGCTTCTAAAACGACAGGAATTGTCCTGACATTTTAGCTCCACAATACCATACAGGTTGTCTGAGCAAGTAAATATGGATTGGATTCTACGTAAGGGTTCCTTCCTTTGCTAATAAGAACACCAACACATTAACATCGCAAGATTTGCATCATAATTTAACTTCATCAATCAAATTCATTATTATGGTAAACACCTATTATTGGAGAGGATTTTTTTTTTTTTTTTTTAATAGTAAACAACTTCATTGATTAAAAGAAATACACAAAGGGAGAAACCATCCAAAGGGATTATAAAAAACTTCTCCAATTGGATAAAAGGGAGTTTATGCTATAATTTCTAAAAGGAAGAACATCTATACACCAATAAAGAGACATAAAAAGTGTCGATTCGATCACTTCCTCTGAGGATCTTTCTTTGTTCTGAAAGATACTTGAGTTCCGCTCATTCTGCATGGTTCAAATTGTAGCTCGAACGAAATGCTGCCACAAGATCTTTCTGTGTTGTTTAAAGGGGTGTTTAGTGAGCAAGAGCCGGATTATCTAAGATTACAGAAAGAAATTTTGCTTCTTTGGTCCCCTTTTACTCAAACTTACAAGGATTACCATCTACAAATCTGTTCTAGGCTTCTATGGTCTCTTCTTCAGAAAAATAGTCAATCAAATTTTTGGGTAAGGGGAAACTATACGACGTAAATTGTATTTTCACCAAAATAGTTGCCAAGAGGGTGAATGTGCAGAAATACTGTTTCTGTTATTCTAATAACTTCGCCTTCGTCAAAAAATTGACGAAGGCGTAAAACCAAGTCAATCCAAGTTCAAATAAAGACTGTTGAAAGCTCATTGAAATAGAAAATAACACTTAAAATCAAATACCTTGCCACCCGAGCATTCAAATTTTCTTCTCGAAGTTCGGGCTGGTTATTAAGACGCTCATTATTCTGCATTAGTAGAGTAAATGGAAAGATTACCGAGTGTTATCTTTTAACAGGAATGAACTAGATGATACGAGACACACGGTTTACAGACCTGCGATGATTCCTCCAAAGCCATATTCAATAACTGTTCTTCAGTAAACACCTTAAGCTCATCAATCCTGCAGAATGGTAGTTGCAAATTAACAAATTCAACCATGAAAAGACAACTAGAACACATTCAGGAAAGAGAAAAATATACATACGAAATATCTTCATCACATAGTTGAGATGAATCCATGTGTAACGCTACTTCCAGACTCTGCTCCAGAGTAAGGATTAGAAACAGAAACAAAGGTGTAAAGACATGTAAAAGTGGTATACGAATTTGAATACATAAACAAAAACATATGATATGAGAACCTGAAGTTCCTGAAGAAGAGAAGACTCAAAGTGAGGGACCCTGGTGAGAGGACCAACCAAGTTGGGTGCATATATAGGTCCACCCAAAGGAATTGAGAGGCCATTGTCATTAAGAGCCAACTCCTCTGAAGCTCCAGGGCTGTCTCTCGCCTCCATGGCTCACCTCCTTCCCAGTAGTTCACTTGTAGCAATCTTACAGTTTCGACAGCTATGCCATCGGCTATGTGGGCGCTTTGACAATAAGGTCAGCTATGCCATCGGCTATGAGAACACTTCAACAGTAAGGTGATTGAAAGCACCACACAGCCAAATCAACACCACTTTGTCTGCTAGAAGGGCAATTGGGCTAAGAAATCAGATGTTTCAAAACGCCCCAAATTAAAATATAGGTTAAATTATCCTCAATTTCACAATTATACATATCTTCTTTCCTTCCGTTCCGATAATTTAAATTTCCGAACTCCTAATGAACAGAAGAAGACCCTCTAAATCCTACTGCAGAAAACGAAAGAAGAAAATGCTCCGAACTGTCAGAGAAATTACTGCACTTCAATTTAAGAAGAAAAAAAAAAAAAAAAAACTCCGAAACGAAATAACAAGAACAATTTGCTACGACGAAAGATAGACGATTATCGATGGTTGCAGAAAAGAAAAGAAAAGAGGTTGACAATGGGCAAGGCTATCGGGACGGTGGCAATGGACCTTGAATAACGAACAGGCGACAACAGCAGCAGTTTCAATAGTTGCAGAGACAAAGGAGAGGGAAAGGGGGAAGAAGTGGACGACATGGGACGGCGGCGATAGACATACCTCGACGGCGATAATCTGAAGGTGGCGTTCGCGGCAGCGACGAAACGTAGAATTCTCCTCCCAACTCTTAATTTAATATAAAAATATTTAATAAATTTCTAAAAAAAATTAATAAAACTTCTTTTTGTGAAATATTTTTCACAAATAAAATATATATACATATATATATTTTTTTTACAATTTACTTTTTAATTTAAGAATTTCTTAGATACCAAATTCAGTTTTATATTTAATGCATTTATTAATTTAAAATTTTAAAAATTCAAGAACGGACGAAAATAATTTATAGTTTATTAGAAAGTATGAGAAGTTTAGTGACGGGATTGTTAATAGGGTTCTGAAATTGAGCTTATCTCGAGTGGTTTATGAAATGTGAACGTTTTTTCATTATTTTGAAGTTTAGTTTAATTAGGTAAGAAAATTAATTTAATAAATCTCGGAAAAGTTTATTAAATTAATAAATTTATTGGGTAGGAAATTAAAAATTTAAAAGAATTAATTAGATAAAAAAATAAAATTTTGAGTTAAAATATAATTTGGGGTTTTAAATATTTAATATTTTTTAAAATTGATAAAATAATAAATAATAATTTTTATGGAATATAAATTAGATTTAAAAAATAACTTTATTGTAGTGGGGAAAGAAAAACGTGACAAGAAAGAGAGAGGAAATGCAAAGGAAATAAATTTAATTTTCAATCGCTGTCGTGCGTAATCGAGTTGTTCTTGTTATTGTTCATCTTGAGGAGGGAAAAAAGAGGGTTTGTTTTGCTTCCAAGAGAGAGATAGGCATCTGTCTTGATTGTTTTGATTTCCTTTTTCGTCATTCTTAACCCTTTTTGTTCTGTCAACGCCTGTTCTTCCACGATTCTCTTCGATTTTTGTCTCGATTGCGGTTTACGGCCATGGCCACCAGCGGAAACAAGAACATTAATGCCAAATTAGTGAGACTTTTCTCCCCTTTTTTGATTCGTAAAGTTTGATTTCTTTTTTCTGTCCGGATTTTGATGCCGAATCGCGATGTGGGTCTCTTTGATTTTCCTTTTCCGGAATTGGGTTTTCATTATTGTTCTTCTTTTCATCGTCAATTCGATTTGGCTTAATCCTTGGTAGTCTTGATTTGTGGCTGAATTCTGATCTAGGGTTTTGTTTTGTTCGCGAATAACTGAATTTTTTTCTGGTTTGATTGTATATCTGTTGGTTGTAATTATGAAATCTCTGTTTGCATTCTCTATATATCATTAACTTTTGATGATTGTTGGGATAATCCCTTTCCAATTTATAATTCGGTCGTGATCTAAGTTAATTCTCTGCATTTTAATTAGCAGATAGTTCAGTAGGATCGTGACTATTGCCCTTAGTTTCAGCAATCAATTGTATTAGACGGTATCCCTTTTTGTTTTTCGAGATTTTTTTACATGTTCTTCCCCTCTTTATCCAATTCTGAAATTAAATCATAAATTTTATTAACCTCATATTATGCTTGCCCCTGTTTTACTATCCAATTGTCTCACTTCAATGGCTATCATACATGGAATGTTATTTGTTGAAAAAGGAAGGGGCTGGATGGACTATGTTTAGCTACAACTATTTTGGAACAACACATATGAAATCCAGTTTATTTTACTTTCGTTTTTCGCTCAGGTGCTTCTTGGTGATGTTGGTGCTGGGAAGTCGAGTCTAGTGTTGCGTTTTGTTAAAGGGCAATTTGTTGAGTTTCAGGTTTGTATTATAAACCATTTGGATTTGGCTGTTGAAATTTTTGAAATGTCTTTCTGTCTTGGTTGTATGTATTCTTTTTAATTGTTCAATTATGTAGGAATCGACGATCGGTGCGGCCTTTTTCTCTCAAACATTGGCTGTAAATGATGCCACTGTGAAATTTGAAATCTGGGACACAGCTGGGCAGGAGAGATACCACAGTTTGGCTCCAATGTATTATAGGGGTGCAGCTGCAGCTATTATCGTCTACGATATTACTAACCAAGTAAGTGGCGTTTGAAAACTCTTGATGGGTTGCATATGGTCTGAGAACAAAATAATTGTAATTGTGCTTGGGCATTACATCTTCAAATTCATTGTACAAGCCATCAGCCATTTCCGTGAAATATGTTCGGGATGAAAGAAGTGTTATTATATGTCTATGAATTAAGTACCAACCATTTTGTCTTTATAATTAATTGCTAAAAGAACTTAGAAGTTGTAACGTTCCAAGTCCACCACTAGCATATATTGTCCTCTTTGGGCTTTCCCTTTTGAGTTTCTCCTCAAGGTTCTTAAAACGCATCTTCTAGGAAGAGGTTTTCACACCTTTATAAAGAATGTTTCGTTCTCCTCCCCAACCGATGTGGGATCTCACAATCCACCCCCTTCGGGGCCCAGCGTCCTTGCTGGCACACCGCCTCTAGTCCACCCTCCTTCGGGGCTCAGCCTCTTTGCTGGCACATCACCCGGTGTCTGGCTCTGATACCATTTGTAACTGCCCAAGCCCACCGCTAACCGATAGTGTTCTCTTTGGGCTTTCCCTTTCGGGCTTCCCCTTAAGGTTTTTAAAACACGCTAAGGACAGGTTTCTACATTTTAGATAAGGAAACTTTAACAGAATTGATGTTTTGAACACTTAACCAAGTGGGGGCTTTTGTGAAGTTATTAAGAGGCTTAGAGATTAATAAATCATGTCATAGTGGTGCTTGATAAAGGAAACTGTGATGGGTTTTGTATATGACCTGAAGTGGGATTGTGTGTGTGTGTGTGTATTAGAGCGGGGAGCTAGGAGTAACGCTTTTTTAGGAGTTCTTACCCTTCTGAAAAGCGACATACTCTATACATATGAGGCTTCACTAGGGATTGATTATTCATCCTTTTATATACTACTGTAATCGAATTACAATTTTTATTCCTTTTCATACCTCAACTCTTTTGTGTAACCTCTATTTGATTGTAGGCTTCATTTGATCGGGCAAAAAAATGGGTTCAAGAACTTCAAGCACAAGGTAGTCTTACTGTTAAGTGGCCTAAATTTACATTGGAAGAGCATCTGGATTGAACATTCTGTGAACTTTTAGCAAGTGAAATTAGTGTGGCAGCTGTCTACCTTATTTTTTTTACCAATTGGATCGTCTCCTTTTATCAGGCAATCCGAATATGGTCATGGCTTTAGCTGGGAATAAATCAGATATGTTGGATTCTAGGAGTGTTGCTGCAGAGGCAAGTACTCCCAACCCCAGTTTTCTTTATTCTGTAGTACTTTGTTGAACTGGGATGCATTTCATACAAATAAAAAAGTATACTTCTGCTAGTGAAGATCTTCTCTAGTTGGAATTTTGTGATATTTTTGTACTAAGCTGTGACAATTGGTTCAATTGTTGCTCGTGTAATTGTGCATCGTACAGGACGCTCAAACGTATGCGCAGGAGAATGGCCTTTTCTTCATGGAAACCTCTGCAAAAAGTGCTGCTAATGTCAATGATATCTTCTATGAAATAGGTTAGTAACTGGGACCTATGAGTTCAAAGGACCGCCCCCGCCCCCCCGCCCCCCACCCCCCTACCGAAATAAATGAGCTGAAACAAGATTTCTCTTTTATGCTTACGATATCTCTGGATCATAGACTTAAGGAATTCCGTGTCATATTTGTTTTATCAATGGGGATTTTGATTTATAAATGCAATATCCGACACGAGTTTCATGAGTTTGGGTTCATTAAGTCGCGATAGCAAACCCGTAGCTTGGGACAAGTAAATTTATATTAAGTAGATTCATCTTCTTTATCTGGAGGTTCACAAAGTTAGAGAAGTCCCTGCCCTTGACCCCACTCCCAAACACACACATACACACACAAAAAGGTTCACAAAGTTGATTTTGATTCCTTGTTTTTCGATGCAGCAAAGAGATTACCACGAGTGCAACCGGTACAGAATACACCAGGGATGGTTCTAGACAGACCTGCTGAAAGGGTTGCAAGCACGTCGTGTTGCTCGTAGAACGTCATTGTTCTACTCTTAAGGTGTCTGCAGAATGACCTCCATTTGTATGCAGAATTCTTGAGGAAAAGAAAGAGAGAAAAAAAAAAGGGTTGTTGATGTTGAATTTATTATGATGTGTAAATTGACTGCTGTGTTTAGATGATATGCTTCTTTTGCAGCCACTATAAATGTGGCAGACTCACTACTTTGTGTTTATATGATGACCTTCGGCTTGCTTCACACATGCACAGTTTTCTTGGCTTCTTTCTTCATTGGGGTAAACTTAGGAATCGGGATATCTACCGGTTTAGAATGACTTTTTAAGTGTTTAAAATTCGTTTATTAAATGCTTGAAAACCCATTTTTAATAGATTATGAAGAAAGTTTGATTTGACTCGAGAATTGTATGCTTTCTTTACTCGTATCGTAATTTGGTAATGGTCTCGGGTATGTGACCTTTATCATATTTCATATTTATTTGGCCACCGATCAAAAAGCCTTTCAAATTTGAAGAAATCTCACCGACCCCCTCCAAAAAAAACAGGCACAAAGTAAGGAACTTTTGTACAAAAGGTCTTAGTACGAGAGGATCATGGAGAATGCACCTTAGGTGTATCACTTATCGTGTCTACAGTAGTAAGCACACTCGAAGATGAGTGTGCTCCTATTTCGACTTCTCCAAAGCCTTCAATAGCAAAACTGATTTGGCCACCGATCATATTTCATATTAATTTGGCCACCGATCAAAAAGCCTTTCAAATCTGAAGAAATCTCACCGACCCCCTCCAAAAAAAAACACGCACAATGTAAGGAACTTTTGTACGAAAGGTCTTAGTACGAGAGGATCAGGAAGAATGCACCTTAGGTGTATCACTTATCATGTCTACAAGTAAGCACACTCGAAGATGAGTGTGCTCCTATTTCGACTTCTCCAAAGCCTTCAATAGCAAAACTGAGACAACGATAGATTCTCTACGCCTATAAGGATGGAATGACAAGGAATTGACCGGGGCTCACACAAGAGATGAAGCGTGTAGTGTAATTCGATGCAAAGCAAAAAAACCTTACCAAGGCTTGACATGTCACGAATCCTCTCAAAAGAAGGGTTCCTTTGAGAACACAGACATAGGTGGTGCTTCATTTTCATCCGGTGTTGATTATATATATTTTTGTTAAAATTACTTAGGTTCAAATTTTGATGGTAAGAAAGTCGTGAAGCTTTCTAGANCACGCTAAGGACAGGTTTCTACATTTTAGATAAGGAAACTTTAACAGAATTGATGTTTTGAACACTTAACCAAGTGGGGGCTTTTGTGAAGTTATTAAGAGGCTTAGAGATTAATAAATCATGTCATAGTGGTGCTTGATAAAGGAAACTGTGATGGGTTTTGTATATGACCTGAAGTGGGATTGTGTGTGTGTGTGTGTATTAGAGCGGGGAGCTAGGAGTAACGCTTTTTTAGGAGTTCTTACCCTTCTGAAAAGCGACATACTCTATACATATGAGGCTTCACTAGGGATTGATTATTCATCCTTTTATATACTACTGTAATCGAATTACAATTTTTATTCCTTTTCATACCTCAACTCTTTTGTGTAACCTCTATTTGATTGTAGGCTTCATTTGATCGGGCAAAAAAATGGGTTCAAGAACTTCAAGCACAAGGTAGTCTTACTGTTAAGTGGCCTAAATTTACATTGGAAGAGCATCTGGATTGAACATTCTGTGAACTTTTAGCAAGTGAAATTAGTGTGGCAGCTGTCTACCTTATTTTTTTTACCAATTGGATCGTCTCCTTTTATCAGGCAATCCGAATATGGTCATGGCTTTAGCTGGGAATAAATCAGATATGTTGGATTCTAGGAGTGTTGCTGCAGAGGCAAGTACTCCCAACCCCAGTTTTCTTTATTCTGTAGTACTTTGTTGAACTGGGATGCATTTCATACAAATAAAAAAGTATACTTCTGCTAGTGAAGATCTTCTCTAGTTGGAATTTTGTGATATTTTTGTACTAAGCTGTGACAATTGGTTCAATTGTTGCTCGTGTAATTGTGCATCGTACAGGACGCTCAAACGTATGCGCAGGAGAATGGCCTTTTCTTCATGGAAACCTCTGCAAAAAGTGCTGCTAATGTCAATGATATCTTCTATGAAATAGGTTAGTAACTGGGACCTATGAGTTCAAAGGACCGCCCCCGCCCCCCCGCCCCCCACCCCCCTACCGAAATAAATGAGCTGAAACAAGATTTCTCTTTTATGCTTACGATATCTCTGGATCATAGACTTAAGGAATTCCGTGTCATATTTGTTTTATCAATGGGGATTTTGATTTATAAATGCAATATCCGACACGAGTTTCATGAGTTTGGGTTCATTAAGTCGCGATAGCAAACCCGTAGCTTGGGACAAGTAAATTTATATTAAGTAGATTCATCTTCTTTATCTGGAGGTTCACAAAGTTAGAGAAGTCCCTGCCCTTGACCCCACTCCCAAACACACACATACACACACAAAAAGGTTCACAAAGTTGATTTTGATTCCTTGTTTTTCGATGCAGCAAAGAGATTACCACGAGTGCAACCGGTACAGAATACACCAGGGATGGTTCTAGACAGACCTGCTGAAAGGGTTGCAAGCACGTCGTGTTGCTCGTAGAACGTCATTGTTCTACTCTTAAGGTGTCTGCAGAATGACCTCCATTTGTATGCAGAATTCTTGAGGAAAAGAAAGAGAGAAAAAAAAAAGGGTTGTTGATGTTGAATTTATTATGATGTGTAAATTGACTGCTGTGTTTAGATGATATGCTTCTTTTGCAGCCACTATAAATGTGGCAGACTCACTACTTTGTGTTTATATGATGACCTTCGGCTTGCTTCACACATGCACAGTTTTCTTGGCTTCTTTCTTCATTGGGGTAAACTTAGGAATCGGGATATCTACCGGTTTAGAATGACTTTTTAAGTGTTTAAAATTCGTTTATTAAATGCTTGAAAACCCATTTTTAATAGATTATGAAGAAAGTTTGATTTGACTCGAGAATTGTATGCTTTCTTTACTCGTATCGTAATTTGGTAATGGTCTCGGGTATGTGACCTTTATCATATTTCATATTTATTTGGCCACCGATCAAAAAGCCTTTCAAATTTGAAGAAATCTCACCGACCCCCTCCAAAAAAAACAGGCACAAAGTAAGGAACTTTTGTACAAAAGGTCTTAGTACGAGAGGATCATGGAGAATGCACCTTAGGTGTATCACTTATCGTGTCTACAGTAGTAAGCACACTCGAAGATGAGTGTGCTCCTATTTCGACTTCTCCAAAGCCTTCAATAGCAAAACTGATTTGGCCACCGATCATATTTCATATTAATTTGGCCACCGATCAAAAAGCCTTTCAAATCTGAAGAAATCTCACCGACCCCCTCCAAAAAAAAACACGCACAATGTAAGGAACTTTTGTACGAAAGGTCTTAGTACGAGAGGATCAGGAAGAATGCACCTTAGGTGTATCACTTATCATGTCTACAAGTAAGCACACTCGAAGATGAGTGTGCTCCTATTTCGACTTCTCCAAAGCCTTCAATAGCAAAACTGAGACAACGATAGATTCTCTACGCCTATAAGGATGGAATGACAAGGAATTGACCGGGGCTCACACAAGAGATGAAGCGTGTAGTGTAATTCGATGCAAAGCAAAAAAACCTTACCAAGGCTTGACATGTCACGAATCCTCTCAAAAGAAGGGTTCCTTTGAGAACACAGACATAGGTGGTGCTTCATTTTCATCCGGTGTTGATTATATATATTTTTGTTAAAATTACTTAGGTTCAAATTTTGATGGTAAGAAAGTCGTGAAGCTTTCTAGAGCAGATATGTAATAAATTAATGATATACAAGGGAAGCATACGATGATTTAAAAATTAATTTTACAGACACGAAACTAATTGAGAGACATACAGGACATGAAAGTCATTCCATCCCCGCTTCGTCTGTCTCGTTGTACGAACCTCCCTTAGTGGTTAGTGATTGAATTGAATATATTAAAGCTTTTCATAACCTTAAGATTCTCAACATAAACAAAAAAACCAAACACAATAACTTCAAAACACAAACTTTCAAAAGGGTAAACAAAACATTATAATATAACATCAATCACAACATAAAAATCAAAACTTTAATTCTTTTTTCATTCCTTCTTATGAAGTCCTTGAGACACAGCAACAGAAGCACAATCCATTCCTTCAAACCCTAATCTTTCCTTCTCCAAATCATAAACAACCTCCAAATTTTGCTGTTGAAAGCTCCCGAAAATGCCCGCCGGCCCGTCTCCGTCGCCGTCCATGCTTTGAAACAGCAAGCATTTCACAACAGTGGAGTTACTAGGAGCAGCCATGGCATAAAAACTGTTCCCTTGAGGCAAAACAACACTAACATTGTTTAAAAAATGAAATGTTATAGAAGGAAGCTCAAATTCATCACTAAAAAAGGTGTTGTTTTTATAAGGAACTTTGTAACAAAGATCAAACCCAGTATTGAGTTCATGTTCTTTAGCTCTTGGATAGCTTATTAATGACTCAAGATTTGAAATAAGCTGTGAATATAATGGTTCTGGTAAATGAGTATAAGTAGTACCAGAATCAATCAAAATTCCACCATTACCCTTTGTGTCAATCTCTCTCAATTGCAAAGAAACTCCAAATCTAGAGTAATTTTCACCATTTCCAATAGTGATTGACTCGAGCCCAATATAGTAATAATTAGGGTAAAATGGACTTTTCAACAAAGGGGTGAATTTCAAATGTTCTTTAGAAGAAATAGCAAGATTACCAAGAATCAAAGGGCTTGAAAAATTAGGGTTATTTGAGAATTTAAAGGGCAAGAAACAATGAGAGAAGCCCTTATGAGAAAACCCTAATTGATAAGGTAAAGAAAGAAGGCCTCTACCAAAGCCAGCAATACCAATGGGCTCTCTATAAGTGGCACCAACACATCCAAAGCAAAATTTAGGGATTTTTCTTGAGGAATTTGGGGAATTTCCATGGATAAAAATGACATCTTTAGTTAGGGTTCCAATTACAAGGCCACTAGCCCCATAAGTGTAAGAGAATGAAGGGCATGGCCTAGGGCAAGTGCCCTTTACAAGGGTAGCAAGGGAACAGCCAGCAATTGTGCAAGGGTCAAAAGGGTTATCAGAGCTATGGATATCAATGCAAAAGGAGCTCCCACAAGTGTCTCTAATGGAAGTAGAAGAATGGGTAGGCAAAAAAGCAGCCAATTTTGGACCTAAAACATTGTTTTGATACTCATCACAATCTTGGCAATCAAATGAGAGGTTCCCACAAGGTACCCATGTAAGGTCACTTCCAGTGTCCATATACACTTGAATAACTTGTGGGGGTGTCCCTAATGTTAAGGACATCAAATAACCATCCCTAATTTCCCTCAATGGCTCTATAACATCATCATTACCCATTTCCATTGGCTTAATTCTCTTCCTTGAAAGGGAATTATAGCCTCTTTTTGGGGTTAGGAGGGAAGTTCTTGAATGAACAAGGCCAAGAACTAGAGAATCTTTAAGGAATTTGGTTTTAGGGTTTGCTAGGGTTTGTCCCATAGCTTCGCCGGAGACCAGAACGAGAACAAGAACGAGAACGAAAAAGCTCTTAGCTACAATTGAAGCCATTTTTGTAGCTTTTTGTGAAGTGGGTCACTAAGATAAGTTCATTTGGTAGCTAAGAAGCTTATTATATGCATAATTTATAGGAGAAATGTGAAGCTATTAAGGTTTTTTTAAGCTTTTTTTTCCACTTGATGTGTTTACTTATTATATCACTCAAAAAAATGTAGCTTTTTTGGCTGTTTTTGTTGGGATTTTACTCAACTATCAGCTAGCTAGCTAACTGTGGATAGTTTGTACAATTCGAGAGAGATAATAATAGAATATATGAGAGCAATCCTCTTGGTGGGTTGATGTGTCAAATAATAATATACTATATGTTTAGATCTATCAATGACATTGTTATTTTATGGAATCTCTTGTTGTCACTTTCGATGAACTAAGAGCGTTTTTTTTTATTCGATTCGACGATGGTATGAGTGAGAGATTGAATAACTGATCTTTGAGATGATAATTTGATGTCTACTTTTATCGAGTAAGATATGCTTAGATTTGAATTCTAAAAACTCGAGTTATTGTAAGAAATATTGTCATTGAGTTTGTGTGATGGTTGATAATATAAGACCAATTTGAACATAACTCAATGAAATGAAATGAATATCTGTCTTATATTTGTTGTACTCTTAAAAGAAAAAACTTATACCCAATACCCAAGAGTACAGGGATTTGGTAGCTTTGTTTATTAGTCACGATCTGGATAACGAGCGTCTTGAATATTGTAGGGTTACCCAACTTGGTCGAGAAGGCATGAGTCATAAGGTTGGATGTATACTTGCATATATATTACTTGAATATCATAGTTTTTTTTAGTACAACATCTGGAGTATGATGATTTGAACCTCAGACCTTGAGAAAAGAAGTATATACCAATTACAGTTAGCCGAAAAACCATGAGTTATAAGTCATACGGTTGAATGTTGTAGGGTTACCCAACTTGGCCGAGAAGTCATGAGTATCATAGTTTTGTTTAGAACAACCTCTGGGGTACGAGGATTTGAACCTCAAACCTCGAGAAAACACGTATATGTCAAATCGTATCGTTTATAAACATAACGACCCTTGCCAAAGTGATGAGCTGCTGCTTTATAAATAGTCACATATTGAACAACGGGACGTTTTTGTTTTCTCAAACGATATCAAACCTAGATTTATAATAGATACATCAAATCAAATCAAGCTTTTTCAATTAAACTATCGTAACCAAACAACCTAACGAATCGAGCTCATAAATCGACAAATATCAATGACAAAACCCAATGAAAAACAACAAAGAAAGGTTGGTAAAAAGAGAAACCCCATTTACAAAATGAGTAGACAAATCCTTTTAGGGTTTGAGAAAGGGCAATGAACAAAAAGCAAAAAAGAAAGAACCCTAAGTATTATATATATATATATATATATATATATATATATATATATATATATATATGCATGCGCATGCTTCCACATATGATCATTGTTTCCATTTCAAAGGGAATAATTTAGAAGAAATGACAAAAAGAAAAGGGCATAATGGCAGCTACTCAAGCTCACAAGAACTTGAGTTATAAATTGGGAGATTCCATATTTGGTTAGCCACTAAAACCCAAAGGAATATTATTTGTGCATGCATTTTCATATATTAATCTCCACAAACTATGAAACTATGATCAATCAAGTTCATATATTTGGAAACCCATTGATCTCCACTAAATGGGTTTCTCGTTGAAAGATTCTCTTCGTTTTCTGTATCGTTTGGTTGGAGATTTTGTTTCGGATGTTCGAGAATAAGATAACTGTGTTTGGTGTTGCATGAAAAATGTTATCGGAATTTCATTCCGATGATTTCCACTAAATGGGTTTTCCCATTAAAAGATTCTCTTCGCTTTCTGTATCGTTTGGTTGGAGATTTTGTTTAAGATGTTCGAGAATAAGATGTCTGAAAATAGAATCAGGTAACTGTGTTTGGTTGTTGCATGAAAAATGTTAAGATGTCTGAAAATAGAATCATATAACTGTATTTGGTGTTGCATGAAAAATGTTATCGGAATTTCATTCGGATGATTTCCACTAAATGGGTTTCCCCATTAAAAGATTCTCTTCGCTTTCTGTATCGTTTGGTTGGAGATTTTGTTTAAGATGTTCGAGAATAAGATGTCTGAAAATGAAATCAGGTAACTGTGTTTGGTTGTTGCATGAAAAATGTTAAGATGTCTGAAAATAGAATCATATAACTGTATTTGGTGTTGCATGAAAAATGTTATCGGAATTTCATTCGGATGATTTCCACTAAATGGGTTTCCCCATTAAAAGATTCTCTTCGCTTTCTGTATCGTTTGGTTGGAGATTTTGTTTAAGATGTTCGAGAATAAGATGTCTGAAAATGAAATCAGATAACTGTGTTTGGTTGTTGCATGAAAAATGTTATTGGAATTTCATTCCAATGATTTCCACTAAATGGGTTTTCCATCCAAAGATTCTCTTCCTTGTCTGTATCATTTGTTGGAGATTTTGTTTAAGATGTTCAAAAATAAGATGTCTGAAAATAGAATCAGATAACTAGTGTTGCATGAAAAATGTTATCCTAATTTCATTCCAATAATTTCCACTAAATGGGTTTCCCCATAGAAAGATTCTCTTTGTACACCGAATGTCACAATCGCACTTTTAATGGCAGCGGACTTGCAATTGTGCGGCACTCACTTTCCAACGACAAGTGAGCTAAACCAATTCGTTCTTGCGTCGCCTACGGCCAAACGACGTATGCTCGAGCCTCTGGCTTCGGTTTTAAGAGAAGGTTTTAGAAAGCGAGGGCAGAGAGAGATTTTCGAAAGAGAGATTTTTGAAAGAGACGTTATATAATCAAGCAAGAGAGAAATAACAACGACTTAGAGTATATAACCTTGGGTAGGGAGATGGAAGTTTTGTTTACAATGTCTGAAAATAGAATCAAATAATTGTGTTTGGTATTAAATGAAAAATGTTATCAGAATTTCAGTCGTATGATTTCGAGCAAATAGATTTCTCCACAAACTTTACCGATGTTTTATAAATCACAACAAAAAAATTTAGTACCAACGTCGTTTTTTCTAGAATTTTGTCAATTTTGTAGCGTACATATATATATATATATATATAAAAGTTTGAAGTGAAAACTTATTAATTAAAAGGTTAAAATTGCAATATTTTATGGATTAATGAAATTTATTATAAATATTATAAAAAAATATTCTTTTAGCATATTATATACATAATATAAAAATATGATATCTTAAAAGGTATATACTAAGGTAGATTATAAAAAACATCCTAAACTTTATATTATATTTTTTAAAAAATAAAGTTTAATTAATATTATAAAATTGGAAACATTCCAAATTAAACAAATAATTTATTTTATAAGTGATATAACAGAGTGTGGGAGAAGCACTAATTATAAGTTAATATAAAACTAATTCTAATTAGTTAATGATAATTAAGGAAGATTCCCATAATTAGTGAAAAAGAAACCCATAAAATAATGAACATTATGATTTCATGGCCACCCATTATTGCTTTTAATTTTTTAAAAATACACAAAAAAAAAAAAACCCATTTTTCTCTTTATTTTGTACTTTGTTTCATAATAATTTAATAAATTTGATGAGTTATAGTACTAAAAAAATAATTATATATAAACTCCATATTATAAAGCATTAATTAAAAAAATTAAGTTATTAATTATGGATCCTATTTTAGGCATGTTGTGTCATGTCCACGTACTTGAGTGATTCCAAATGGAACCCACTAATCACAATTAGTGATCTTAATTAGCTGTTTAATACACTAATGAAAAGAGATATCAACATAAGCTATAATGGGGGCAATGGGTACATGAGTTTTGATTAATTAGTTTCATATTGGTTTAATTTGAGAAAGTGTGGTGGAAGATCGAACCACGAACCGTGGATCTTGTTGAATTGACATAAAATTGTCGAACCAAACCAAACTAGATTTGACATATGGGATAATGCTAGCAATATTGGAAGTCATGGGTTAGGGTGCGATTGCTGCAAATGGGAGGAGTTTCACCCGAGCCTGTGGCATGCATCGTGGGTTTAAAGGCGTTCGAATCTTAGAGATGTAATGTAATAACTTAGATCTATTACTAACAGATATTGTCCGCTTTTGTCCATTATGTATCGTCCGTCGGCCTCACGATTTCAAAATGCGTCTACTAGAGGTTTTCACGCTCTTATAAGAAATGTTTTGTTTCCCTCTCCAACTGATGTGAGGTCTTACAATCCACTTCCTTGAAATGTTTTGTTTCCCTCTCCAACTGATGTGAGGTCTTACAATCCACTTTCTTGGAGGCCTAATATCCTCACTGACACACTACCTAGATCCTGATTCCAATATCATTGTAACAGCTCAAGTCTAGTGCTAGCAAATAATGTCCATTTTAGCCAGTCATCCAGTCATGAGTTAGGTTGGGAGGAGTTTCACCAGAGTATGTTGCACGCATCATTAGTTTAAAAGCGTCCGAATCTTAAAGATGTAATGTAACAACTCAAGTTCATCACGAACAGATATTGTCCACTTTGGCTCATTATGTATCATCGTCAACCTCACGGTTTCAAAACGCGTCCCCCCCTTGGGGACCTAACATCCTCACTAACACACTACCCAGATCCTGATTCTAATACCATTGTAACAACTCAAGTCCAATGCTAGCAAATATTGTCCGTTTTGGCCAGTCAGCTTCACAATTTTAAGACACGTCTACTAGAGAGAAGTTTCCACACTCATATAAGAAACGTTTCGTTCCCTTCTCCAATCGATATGGAATCTCACATGCAAAGTCGTTGAAATCACATCAAATCATTGCATAGAGGAACAGTGACAATGTTGCTCGCACTCGAGAAGGAAAAGGAACCCACCCCATCTCATTCACACACACACAGTCACTGTTACCCTTACCACTTGGTGCTACAAGTCAATAGTGCTGGTAGCTACCCACCAATAGAACATATATCAACCATTACTCAATTATCTACTTGCCTATTATAGCCCCTCTATGAACATGGAGAAAGGAGCAACAAGCTACAAGATGCATAAACTTAAACAAAAGGTAGCCTTTCCATCTAATGAGCATGAAATTGTAGAACAGTTCAGGAAATTCCAGCGTATTCATAGCAGATCTGTCAAACCTAGAGATTCCTAAAGTGTTTGAGCTGCCATTGAATTCTTCAAAGTTCTTATATGGTTTGAACTGTTCTAAACAGCCATAGAATTGGGTGGTGGATCTCCATGAGTACTCACCAAACTCCAAAGCTATACAGACATCTCAACAGCAGAGTTTAAACAAACTACTTGGGAGATTCCATTAACCACAGAAAATGTTGCAGAAAAGTAAAACAATGCCCGAGATCGTGAAGGGACGACAACGAAGAGATCCAAAATCATAAGCATAACTGAATACAGAGAAAATTTGGTGTAGTATCATCACCTTTCTTCTTCAAATAAAAGGAAAAAAAGAACTATACAGAAAAAATGAATTGGTACACAAATCTGACATGATGAAAAAGACACTAACTGTCAACAAGTTTTTAAGTTATTTTGAGCCATTTACAACACACTACATACCATCAAATTCCTTTTTCTCCTCAACCCATATGTAGATGATGTTAAGAAATAGAGCAAGAGAGTGAAGAGGAAGAGATTTGAACTCGAAGACTAAGTTTCTCATCACCTCTTTGATATCGTTTTCATTAAGCCCTTGCCGATCTTTCCGAACCACATCAAGTTCATCATACCAAGCACGGTTGGCACACCGAATACCAAAAGGTATCCGATTGCATGCATCTTAATTACCTGCAGAAAAAGATTACTCAGTCAGGTGGCATATAGAATTCTACTTCATGCTTCCCGTCTATTGAATATCGGGACTATCATTGTGAGATCTCATGTCGGTTGGGGAAGAGAACGAAGCATTCTTTATAAGGGTGTGGAAACCTCTCCCTAGCAGACGCGTTTTAAAACCTTAAGGGGAAGCCTGGAAGGAAAAGCTCAAAGAGGACAATATATGTTAGCGGTGGGCTTGGGCCGTTACAAATGGTATCAAAGCCAGACACCGGGCGATGTGCCAACAAGGAAGTTGGGTCCCGAAGGGGGGCGGATTGGGGGTCCCACGTTGATTGGAGAAGGGAACGAGTGTCAGCGAGGACGCTAGGCCCGAAGGGAGGTGGATTGTGAGATCCCCCATCAGTTGGGGAGGAGAACAAAGTATTCTTTATAAGAGTGGAAACCTCTCTCTACCAGACACGTTTTAAAATCTTGAGGGAAACTCGGAAGTCAAAGCTCAAAGAGGAGACTATGTGCTAGCGGTGGGCTTGGGCCGTTACAATCATAGTGATTCCCAAAAGCTGGCATGAGATGATACATATTCTTGACGGAGTTGAGTGGGAAAGTTAACACTTGAGGGGTTTTCAAGGAGGATTTAGTACAAGGAAAGAGAATAGAATGCGATAATGAATTGAATGGTGAGGATTCCTCTATTCAAACTTCAATAACCAGTAAATAACTCAAGAAACGAAGCAAAGATTAAACACATGCCATTCTGAGAGGCAGAGCAAAATCAAAATTTCATGGAACAAAGCTATAAGCACAGAAAAATTCCTGTTAACCAGTACAAATTTCATGGAAATGCACAATTGATCTTAAAATACCTGATCATAGTGCAGGTAAACATGATAGAATGTGTAACCAAACAGCAGTATGCGAGCAACCTGTTTTAAACGCCCATCAGCAAGCATGTAATCATCGATACAGATACAAGAAAATCTAATCATAATATAAGATTTAGGATAGTACTACATGCTGTGGTAGTCTACGTTCGGTTAAGTTAAATCAGATTCGTTTGGATCATTTAGCACGCCTTCAAACTACAGACATTCGTGCTCGGAACAGGATGGGATTCAGATAATAACTCACCAGCCATGCAAAAAATATTACAACGCCATTAATCAGATATGCACAGGACCTCTTCATACCAGCTGTGTCAAGATACCTTCAAAGAACATGAAAGACCCCATCGGAATTCAAGGAAACGACTTATGGCAGAACTTAAAATAAAAAGTCAATACCATAATGAAAACCTACCATCTCATATTAATCTCAGGAGTCGTAATCTCCGAGATGAGAACCATGTACGTGTAGAGTTGCCCTTCTCCAGAAAAAACAGAATATGCTACTGCTAGTCCAGAAAGAGAGTGGTGGACCACCTATCATCAAAGTTTCGTAATTACGCACTACTCTTATCAAATTCGAAGGCCTATCAGCAGAGAAGGTACTTACATACTCCATCCCACCTAAAGAAGGATACAGCCAAACAATCAATCCAAGATCAGCCAAGAAGTATCCAACTGAAATCTGAAAAAAAAAATGTAAAAACTTGAAATTTTAGTTAAAATTTAAGAAAAATTCAAGGCAAACAGAATAGAAGTTCAAGTGCCTAGAAAGGCTGCCAAGCAGTCCCGGAGTGCTAAGAAGGTCTATCATAGACATTATCCTCGAATCAGAAACAGAAAATCAAACATTGCTCCCCGTTTGAACTCAAGTGGTTCATGTTCATAAAAGGGTATTGAAGCAGGAATACTTACAAAGCAGTCCAATCCAAGTAAGATGATCTTGGGTTAGAAATGAAAATGAATGTAAATATTAAAAGATACTTGAAGTTCTGCGAGATCACACATCACATCGGTTGGAGAGGAGAAAGAAGCATATATTGCTTATAAAGGTGTGGAAACCTCTCCCTACCAAGCGTTTTAAAACCTTGAGGGGAAGCCCGAAAGGGAAAGCCCAAAGAGGACAATGTCTTCTAGCGGTAGGCTTGGATTGTTACAAATGGTATCAGAGCCAGACACCGGGTGGTGTGCCAACGAGGACTCTGGACCCCCAAGAGGAGTGGATTGTGAGATCTGACATCGGTTGGAAAGGAGAACGAAACATCGCTTATAAAGGTGTGGAAACTTCTCCCTACCAGGCGTGTTTTAAAACCTTGAGGGGAAGCCCGAAAGGGAAAGCCCAAAGAGGACAATACCTGCTAGCGGTGGGCTTGGGCTGTTACAAATGGTATCAGAGCTAGACACCGGTAGTGTGCCAGCGAGGACTCTGGGCCCCCAAGAGGGGTGGATTGTGAGATCCCACATCGGTTGGAAAGGAGAACGAAGCATTGCTGATAAAGGTGTGGAAACCTCTCCCTACCAAACGCGTTTTAAAGCCTTGAGGGGAAGTTCGGAAGGGAAAGCCCAAAGAAGACAATATCTGCTAGCAGTGGGCTTAGTTCATGCCTTATAGAAGATTATATTTGGAGGAACACACGTAGTAGAAGTCCACAGTTTCAGATATCAAAGCCAAGGCCTTGGGCTGAATGGGAGTCACAGACTAGTATTTTCACAAGGATTCGAGGAGGAAACTTGGCCAGACATCAATCCTCCCAGAACAGTAAAAGTGAAGCTCCGTCCATTTTTCCCAATACTTAAACCTTACACTCAAAATGGTAAGGTAAGGGTTGAGTGATAGCTTTAATTTTTGGGTGTGGGGTTTTCAGGAGGAATTTTTATGCGACAATCTTGAAGAGTGGGTGAGTGGTTGGAGATCTCCTCAAAGATTCATGATTGCTCTCTCTCATATTGAATACTCTGGACTGTACTTTGTAGCATTAGCTAGATCTTCTCAATAACAATCTTAAAGAAGCAAAGATCCAATATCGTCCTCATTCCATTAGCCAACACGTCACGAACCATTGTTTTGCAACCCTTTTGAATTGACTAGCTAATGCTATATTGAATAGCATGGTTGAACTGGATAGCATGGGCTGACTTATGGAAATAACACCTCCTTTCGGGATTGTGCATGATTGGCCGCCTCCACCTTTTTTATATTATCACAACCCACCCTTGTTTCATGCATTGATAAGTTCTCAGTTATAAAGAATGACAGTTTGGATGACTTGATACTATTTGACCTGTATTTCGTGTTTTCCAACTCCAAGTAGCACTTGGGATACCGCAAATTTCCGAGACCTTGCAAACGAACCAAGACAAAATTTCAAATAGTCTTTCCAACCTGAGATAGTCTCAGGATGATGATGTTTTCTTTCGGCTACTCCAGGTAAAACCGTAGTTCACATCCATTTCAAGAATCAATGAACGTTGAAGTCTACTTGGTAACCTTAACCATAAAAGATATAGGCTCAATTTCCTGAATTCAGCCTTGTCTTCAAGGTGAAAGTATGGTAATGGGTATCAATAGACATTCAAAACTACCTGTGTGGCTAGCCAAACAACTGCTTAATATGCTCAGTGCTTCACTACTGAATATAGAGGAAAACAGGCTAAAAGAAATTTCAAAAGGTAGCTAACGTTCATTTAAGATGAGGTAATCGAAAGCTTACCCCCAATACGAAAGTAGACAACGTTGAACTTTGAAAGGTAACGAGGCCAGCATGACGCTGGTCAGAGAAGAGATCTGACCAGAAAACGAAGTACAATGACATAATTGAGATATAGATTGCATGAATAGTGGACATGCCGCTGCCAATTTTAGTTTGAGTATCAGTAATGGCCACAACAGCCCACTAAATATATTATGGAGGCAATGAACAATTAAAGATATGGACTCACCGGTTATTCCACTCGACTCGTTGGATTTTCGTAAGACCCAGATAACTCTTGAAGTAAAAATTACTAACTACTTGAGTAAGATCATAGACCTGCAAGAGGTAAAATAAAAAATTGGAAAGAGCAAATACGAACGAAACGTTCCCTATTTGAAGAGAAATGTTAAATATGGGCACCATTGTTTCCTTCTAATATCCAGCATGAGGTACGAGAAGCTACGTACCAATTTACAAGCAAGTATGCCTCCAAGGACAGAGGTGTACGGGATCAAACGGTCTGCTAATAAGTAGTTCTCTACTAATGCATCAGCTTGACTTTGGTAAGATTTAATAGCCATTACGGTCTTCAAAGACATTGCCATTGTGTAGTTTGACTACATAACACTCGGCAGATCGCTGCCTTCGACTGAATTAACTATTTGCTCCCCGCTCCATGTTGTTATCCCTTCTTGACCAAATATGAAGTTAGTAAGAAAGAGATACAAGGGTTAGTGATAAAAACATCGGTGCATTAGTCGTCGGTGTCCACAAGCGACAATTAACCTCACAAAAGAATTTGGACTCAAGGCATCGAGAAGAGGACAATAACACAACATCGAAAATCCAGTCCACTACTTATTCCATACCATAAAACTTTTCTACGAACTTCCCACAAAAAAAAATGCTGTGCAGAAAACTATAATTCGAGGCATTTAAGAGTGGAACGTAAAAAACGCCATCCTAAAATCTACACAACTCTTGCTTTCCCATGCAGCCACCAGTCAGAAAGCATTCCAAGGCACCAACACTTGTATCTTTCGGCAAGTACCAAACACGAACAACTTCGCTTCTTCCCAAAATATAAAAAAAAAGCTTATAAATGACATTCAAGTGATAACAACCCAAGCCCACCACTAGCAGATTTTGTCCACTTTGGCCCATTACATATCGTCGTCAGCCTCACGGTTTTAAAACACGTCTTCTAGGGAAAGGTTTCCACCTCCTTATAAGGAATGATTCATTCCCTTCTCCAACCGATGTGGGATCTCACAATCCATCCCCTTTGGAGGCCCAAAGTTCTCGCTGGCACACCGCCTGATGTCTGACTCTAATACCATTTGTAACAACCCAAGCTCACCGCTAGCAGATATTGTCTGCTATGGCCCATTACGTATCACCATCAGCCTCACGGTTTTACAACGCATCTTCTAAGGAGAGGTTTCCACACCCTTATAAGGAATGCTTTGTTCCCTCTCCAACCGACATAGAATCTCACACAAGTCATTGCCCTACAACTCCTAGGTAATACCAAAAGTTAAAACAGAATTCGAAAACGATATGATCATAGGGACAGAACAGCCTTCTACGATGGACAATCTTAACAAACAGCACATCCAATTTATTCTTTTCATATACGTTCCAGCAATCTTTTTGAACACTATGAACTCAAATATAAAGACTCGAACAGGAACCAACCACACCAAAAGCAAGAAACAGCAAATTAGAAGGGAAAAAAATGCACAACCCAATAACGCATTGAAGATCAAATGTTCCAGTAAGACAGATTCCAAAAGAAGACTGACTAAAAGAGAAATGATACTCACTCATTGAATTAAACAAACTGCAAGAGGACTCAATTTCCAGAACAAAACCCCCAAAACGCTAAATAAGAACACTTCCAGACAAGCTTAAAGATCGGATGGTAGGACTTACAGCAAGCACACAAAATCACCAGTAAAAGAAGAACAGATACCATCAAATAAAGGATCAAAATGCAGATGGGTAACCCAGAAAAACGGAAGAAACGAGTCAAATCACCGCCAAAACAAATAACAGATAGAAACAATACCTCATAAATGAAGCCCCCAGATCACGAGGAGATGCCGAAGCGGTTTTTCCTCGTTGAAAGATAACAAAAAATAGGAACAAAACAAATTAAAACAATCTGTAAAGGAAATGCAACAGCCGACGGGTTCAAAGAACCGTGAAGTTCAATCAATGTGAAGCGTTAGGAATCTCCAACCGCAACCCAAAAATCGAAGAGAAATTAGGAATTATAAGAGCGATAAGGGAAGTGGGTTTTGGTAATCAGCAATGGATTTGAGTATCCAGAGCTGGGATCGTCGTGTTCTTGTGGATTGAATGGAATTCTATCCGATCCTTGCAGTAGTAACCAAAGGAATATGATAACTTCGCGCCTTAGCCGACGATTTTCCCCCGTTCTTTTAGCGCCCTTCATTTATTACTTCAATTACATATAAAAATATTGAATCTTTTCGAGTTTTAGTCGGTGGGTGATTGAGGAAATATTAAATTATACTGCACTCTTAGTTGTGTTCCACCAATCACACTTTCAAAGAATCTTTTTCTTTTATTTATATATATATATATATATATATTATTTTTTAGTCTAAGTTCTTAATATAAATTTATGGTTATTTTATTCAATGTCTGGTAATATTTAATTTAGTCTTGTTATTAATTATTCATTAACTATTCAACAAAAATTTAATTCATTTTAAATTTTTTATCGTACAATTTTTTAATTTTAAAGTTCAATGAGTTAAAATGGAACTGAGTCTTGAAATAAAATGAATTTTAAAGAATTTTTATTACGATAGGTATAGATCGCTCGAAATGTATCAAAAAAAATTTATTTGTTTAGGTAAAAACATGTTTTAAAATAATGATTATAAAAATGACAAAACGAGTGTTCGTGGGTTGGATTGGATTGAGTTGAGACATTTTTTTAGACTCGACTTAATTGTTCGGGAGGTAAATTTTTCAACTAAACAACCCGATTCAGCCATAAACTTTTTGGGTTGGCTTGGTTCTGGTCGTTTATTAAAATTTTTGTTTTTAATAAAATTAAAATGTTAGTTCATAAAACATCTATTTAATTTTTTTTTTAATGGTCAATTTTATTACATATTTTTAAAAATTACCTTTAAGTAAAAATTATTTTTAAAAGTTATTAAAGAATAACTAATTAATAAATAGTCATAAATATATAAAATGTATATTTTAAAATTAACAGTAAATTTGAGCGGTTTTTGCGTAAACAAACTCAATTTATATAATTTTTATTTATCTGAACCCGTTCCAATTCAAATAAGTTCATAACTTAACATCACATTTAAATTATAAATTAAATTTATTTTTTAATTATGAGTCGAGAAACTTATTTATTTTATTTATATCTTCTAAAAATAAAGGCTCGAGTAATAAAATAATGTAACAATAATATATCTTTATTGATGTTGACCCTTCTAATTAAAGGCTTGCAAAATATATTAAATAAGCTCAGTAATTATTTAGAATTTAGATTAAAGGGAATTAAATATGCAATTCATAATCTTAGTCACGTGAAAATATCTTAATTTCTCGACTTTTAATTATTTAAAAAAAAATTAGAGATCTTTTAAAATATTTATAAAAACGCTATCAAAGCTACCTAACTCAACTAACCCATTATGTTAACGTTCATTTGGTTTACTGATAAGATAAGGAATCACTACAATGGGAGTAAGATTCGGATTACCTTCTTGATCGAATATCTCAATATTGTTTGAGATTCGAATCACTCTAGAAGCAAGATCGATCATGTCTAGCTTTAATGATTCTTGTTGATCAAATATCTCAAGACAAGAACACTTGATTGAGATTCGAATCACTCCACAAGCAAGATTGATCATGTCGAGCTTGAATGATTCTACATGCAACCTAAACTACATCGAGTTGCAAAGAAACTTAGCCATTGGCTACTTCTTTTACTATATTTTCCAAGTCGGCTTACAAATACAACATACAAGCTCAAAAATGAAACTATTAAAGACATTCCAAGAGTTGTAACATTCATACTTTATGGCCATAATTAGTCATCATGTAAATATAACCGAAATTAAATAAAAAGTCTTAAAATACAATAACTCTAAATTACTCTAAATTGTAACCCACCCAAAATTTATAACAATCAAACACTTCATTCTTCCTCGGCATGAATTGAAATATCTTATGATAATTTTGATAACCTTTTCTTCACATATTCATTGAAGTATATTGTATGATTGATGTCTTTTGATTCATATCATTTACCACAATGGAATCTTTTATTATCGATATTTAAATTTGTAAACTTTTAGTTTCACGTTAATTAATTAAGTTTAATTCTTTATTATAACATACTTAAAAAAAAATGTTGAATAAGAAATGAATTAGGTTCTAAAACGACCGTAAACCGTGCTTGAAGTATTTTCACTTTCCAGCTCGATCAATATTTTTTAGTAGATATTTGCATTGAATGATCCGCACATTTTATGGTCAGCAGCTAGTCATATAGATGCCGGGAGGGCGGGACAGAGACTTGACTGCCACCTATTTCATTCCTCATCTCCATCAATTTCTTCATTTATTTTTACGAGAATCGGGGAGAGGACTCACTGACATAATTTTTTTTGTTATTTAACGTAGAATTATTATTTTTCAATATAAACTATTAGTTAATTCACTCATGTTATTAGAAATTAGAGCTGAATCACCTTATAAACGATAGACGGGGAATATATCTTTCAAATCCTCGTGTCTGTCCAATATATAACGGGGAGAAATCTCTCTCCACTCCCTTTCTCATTCACCGTGTAAACAGAGAATCACTCGAGGTTGACCTCCACATAGCCTCGATCGTTTAAATTATTTAATCAATTTAGGTATGATTTTTTATTTTATTTTTAATTTATACATAATTTTGGAATCACAATGAAGGGCAACCCATAAGAACAAAGTTGAGATTTTTTTTTACCATAAATACAGATTTGTTGGGTTATCTCCGCCTTAAACCTTTGGGGATTAGGGTTTTAGGGCACAGCGACGACGAACTGGAATTAGCTCCAAATACTGATCATTTGGGAACTGGAATGCTTCTCCCGATCTTTCCTCCTTGTTTGTTTTTCCATTAAGCCGCATAAGCCTGTAAGCGATCAAGGTACGTCCACGATTCACTTCCGAAACACTGTTCTAAATTTCGAAGTTGTTCCTTAATGGGTATGATGCCAAAGCTTGAAATCGCGATTGGCTTAGAGAAGTTGTTAGGCTGCCTTCACTTTTTATGTTGGTGATCGTTGTAATGGTATCTGGTTTCTGTTCATCTCTTGGATCTTTCTCACAGTCTCGTTTGGGATTCTAGCCATGCTAATTCTTCGATATCACAAACGGGTATTGAAATTTTCCAAAATGATTACCCAGCTCAATCACTTGCTGTTCTTTGCGCCTGTTCTATCTGAAAAAACTATTACTCAAGCTCATAATCCGTCTTTTGTTAGCTTTAAATCTCGATTGTTTTGCAATTATGGATTTGATATTCATCCCAGAGCGTCCCTTATAGAATCACCGCAATCGCCCACTACAGGTGGCCGAGTGTCTCGGTATGCAAGAACAGAGGCCCAGAAAGTGTTATTTGACTATCTGCATTGTACTAGGAGCCTCGGCTTTGCAGATGCTGAACATATAAGCAAGAACTCGCCTCATTTTCTTCAAAATTTGATCATGAAACTTGACAGCGAAAAAGATGTGGCTAGGTCTCTCAGAAAGTATCTTAGATACAATCCCATCAATGAATTCGAGCCATTCTTTGAAAGCCTGGGACTACCCCCATCAGAGCTCCCCTTGTTTCTTCCACGACGCTTGATGTTTTTGAGTGATGATCATCTTATGCTTGAAAACTTCCATGTTTTGTGCAATTATGGTATCCCGCGTAGCAAGATGGGCAAAATGTATAAGGAAGCAAGAGAAATATTTGCTTATGATTATGGTCTATTAGCCTCAAAACTTAGAGCTTATGAGGATTTAGGTCTTGGAATGGGCACACTTATTAAGCTTGTTAGTTGCTGCCCTTCACTTTTGATTGGTCAGATCAAAATGGAGTTCATCAAAGTTCTGGAGAAGCTAAGTAAATTAGGTATTGAAGAAGATTGGATTGGAGGATATATATCTCATAAAAGTACCTATAATTGGAATAGACTGGTTGACACTCTGGACTTTCTAGCTAAAGTAGGTTATACAGAGATACAGATGCACGATCTGTTTAAATCAAATCCCTCATTGCTGCTTGAAGATTCTGGGAAGAAAGTGTATGTATTATTCGTTCGATTAGTCAAGTTGGGTCTTAAGATGGACGAAGCTTATTCGATTTATAAACAAAACCCTGTAATTTTGTCTGGGAAGTATGTTAAAAACATTCTGAGAGCAGTAGATTTTCTCTTTGATATCGGGTTGGGAACAGAGGACATTGCAGGTATAGTATCTCATCAAATTCTGTTACTTGGTTCGTGTACTCTGAAAGGGCCGAAAACTGTCTGTAAAGAACTAAAAGTCGGAAAAGAAGGTTTATGTCTGATCATTCGAGACGACCCGTCCAAGCTGTTTACCTTGGCTTCCAAATCAAAGCTAAAAAGCAGTGAACAGGCTTCTTGCCAAAACCCCGCCAAAGAGATGGAGAAGACTACATTCCTGCTGAAGTTGGGATACGTCGAAAACTCAGATGAGTTGGCAAAGGCGTCGAAACAGTTTCGGGGTCGGGGAGATCAATTACAGGAGAGATTTGATTGCCTGGTAAATGCTGGTTTGGACTGTCATGTGGTGACAAATATAGTCAGACATGCGCCCATGGTTCTAAACCAGAGCAAAGATGTAATCCAAGAGAAGATTGATTGCTTAAGAAACTGTTTAGGTTACCCCTTGCATACAATAGCGGCATTCCCAGTTTATTTATGTTACAACATGGAGAGAATAAACACAAGATTTTCAATGTATAGATGGTTAAGGGATAAGGGTGCTGCAAAACCCAACTTATCATTGAGCACTGTCTTGGCTTGTTCTGATGCAAGATTTGTAAAATATTTTGTGGATGTTCATCCAGAAGGCCCCTCCATGTGGGAAAGTTGTAAAAAACATGGTCTCCATAATCATAGTTAAACCTTGCCATCTAATTTTAGTTCTTCTATATGTTTGCCCACAAGATAGCATTTTTCTTTGGATGACAATTCCCAATATACGGGTCTTTTGCTGTTCAACTGGTATGTAATTTCTTCTTCTTTTAATGCTGCATAGATTTAGATTCAAGTTTTGTTAGCACGACGAACATAGAGGGGAAAGAGCTGATGCCTTATATTGTGAATTATGTTCGTGTAAAGAGCTGATGCCTTATATTGTGAATTATGTTCGTGTTGACATTATTCAAATTTTTATATTTGTTTTTCATAGTGATATTTGAACATCTTTTATCTGGATGATTTTTCCTCCCTGGTTCAATAACTTGACAAGAAGGAAAAGGTACTAATGTGGATGAACTTTGTGAAGAATGGTTCATAATTCTAAGTTCTCGGTTGAGTTGGGTTTAATGGGAGAAAGTAAAATCGAAACAATGGATGAACATAATCTACATTTCATTGTCTTCGTTGGTACGAGCTCGTTATCTTGAAGGCCCTTGCACCAGCAAGGGTGTTTAGGGGGAGAATTCTCTTTCTAATCCTTGAGTATCATGGATTCAGGGCTTTGAGCAAGGCTAATTGAAACTGGAAAGCTGCTCAAAAGCCTCAAACCAACCTTGAGTAACAATTATTCAAGGATATCAATTGCTAAACATTCCAACATTAAGATTTTCTTATTTATTCTTAATGCAGGGGAAGAATTAGAGTCTTTGCCTCCCTAGTTTACTCATTGTACAAAGGGCAAAACTTTCAATGCATTAAGATCAAGGTTGCATTTCTTTCAGTTTATTCTACTTAAATACATAATGGCTTTACTGTGTCCTGACCTTGTAGGGGTTGGCATCATCCTTCAATGATGTTGAGGACGACGATGGAGACCCAGATCGGTTAATCTTTGCAGCTTTATCTTTATCAAATGCCTTCTGAACATCGTTTTTAAGCTCCCTGAAACGCTTCCGCTTAATCCGTTGCTCCTCAGCAGTGCCATTCTCAAGGTAGAATAGGTCAGGAAGGCCATCTCCCATGAACTTATCCAGTGCTTCTGAGCAGTTAGGAAAGTAGCGTCTACCCGTTTCCACTGCCAACAAGAATGTTAGTTTACATGAGAATTAGCAGCTACAAATTTCACTTAAACAAAAAACGAAAGGGTGAGATAGCAGCAATAACCTGTTTTCAAAAGGGCCTGCATTCTGGAAAGAAATCTCTTGTTCTGCACACTTGGTGTTTCATTTAAATCAACTTCCCTCAGATTCTTATTTGAACCTTTGGGCATAGAAAGACCAACAAACTCAGAAGTTGTATCAACATTTGCAATGTCCATAGCTACCCTGGCCTCCGATGGGAAGAGTAATCGTGCAAATGCTACTGCATTAGTACATAACGATCATACGAATGAGTATACGATATCGATTCCGAGGTGCATCAAAATTGATTAAATATTCTTGTGTAAAAAATTACCTC
This sequence comes from Cucurbita pepo subsp. pepo, assembly GCF_002806865.2. NCBI lineage: Eukaryota > Viridiplantae > Streptophyta > Magnoliopsida > Cucurbitales > Cucurbitaceae > Cucurbita > Cucurbita pepo. Next base: position 3,651,879 of record NC_036657.1, on the reverse strand, counting down.
TGTTTTCCAGGTAAATCAACTTCATGTGCACATCATCAGCCATCGTCAAGGAAAGAATGGATGAATCTGAAGTTGGAATCCTCCACATTTCTCTCTCTAAAATGTCAATGCACAAACGGTCTTTGTTTGCTTCCTGCCCTTTCTCTGTTTTAGCATAATAATCTTTTGGTCTTGTTAACCTTTGACAGATATTTGCAGCAGTCCGACCATCCAGGGTCAATTCAAATGCTCGAGCTCCCTTGTTAAGAAGCGATATTATCACAGACGGATCCTTACGCATCGCAGCAAGATGGAGTACAGTATAACCACGTGAATTTCGGAGGTTTACATCAGCTAAATCCAAATTAAGAACCTCAGATAGAGTCTTGGGATCGCAGTACGCTGCAGCGTAATGCAAGGCGTTGGCTTCATCCAGTGTTACATCTGATTCAGATAAAAGAAGTTTCAAGAGTTCAACATCATCTGAATCTAATGCCTGGCATATTCTCTTGATTCTCTTATCAAGAGGACTATCAGGAACAAGACTTTGCTCATCATCACTCTGAAGCTTAAGCCGAACCATTTTAATGCTTTCAGCAACCTCATATGGAAGTCCTTTCTCGAGAGAAACACAGTCGAGATCAGATCGAGCTATTCTGTCAATGCATTGAGTGACAAGAGGACTCAATTGGCAGCGGAAAGCTACCACTAGGATTTGGATGACATTTTCCACCAAAGTCTTCACAACATAGTTAGATAGGTGTCGCTGCACATATGTACAGTATCAGATGACAGTAGTTTTCCTTTTTGTGTACTATTAACATATATGTAATGCAGTTTGATAACAATAAATAGATGTTTTACGAACTAACGTTTATCAAAAACAAAACTTTGAATAAATGACCCGAACAACTCGAACCAACCCAACTCAGAAAATTTATGGTCGGGCTAGATTCATTATTTAATAAGGGTTATTTAGGCTGAAAAACTTTACGATCTAAACAATTGGGTTGGGTCTAAAAAATGTCTCAACCCGATCCAACCCAAGTAAAATGTTTTTTCAGCTGATAATCCAATTCTAAAAGTAGAAGAGCTTCTGTAGTGATACGATAGCTTAAAATGTTTTTTCAGCTGATAATCCAATTCTAAAAGTAGAAGAGCTTCTGTAGTGATACGATAGCTCAACCGATGCAGTAATATTCTAAATATTAGATGGTTCGTGTATAATTTATACTCTACGATTGAATAAAAACTGCAGTCGAACTTCCTCAACCCGATCTTGACTTTGAGTAAACATTTTTAAGAAACAATTCTGTAGATGATATATAAATACAATAGTGGGGAGAAAGTGCAGCCCCAAGCCAAAGGAGATTACAAAAGCCTCTTTTAATTGCTAAAAAGTGTATTAAAACTGAAGTTTTTGTAAGGAGGAAGGGAGATAAGTTGACACCAAGATAGAGCTACAAAATAAAGAGAAGCTAAGAAACGAAACTATCAAGGAAGTTCTTATAGTTGAGAACTTCGTTGATCCTTTCAAGCCAGAAGACCAAGATAGAGCTACAAAAGAAAGAGAATCTAAGAAACTGTCATAGGACTCCCTCGTGTTGACGATTTTAACGTTCCTTTCAAGCCACAAACTTCACAAAAATGGATTTTGTGGGATCCCACGTTGGTCGGGCAGGAGAACGAAACATTCTTTATATGTAGAAACCAGTGAAGCCCAAAAGGAAAAACCCAAAGAGGACAATATCTCCTAGCGGTGGGCTTGGGTCATTACAAATGGTATCAGAGTCAGACATCAGACTATGTGCCAACAAGGAGGCTGAGCCCTGAAAGGGATTCGATTGGGGGGTCTCACATCGATTGGAGAAGAGAACAAGTGACAACGAGGACATTGGACCCTGAAGGGGGGTGGATTGTGAGATCTCACATTGGTTGGAGAGGAGAACGAAACATTCTTTATAAGGGTGTGAAAACCTCTCCCTAGTAGACTCGTTTTAAAAACCTTGAGGGAAAGCCTAAAAGTGAAAGCCCAAAGAAGACAATATCGGCTAACGGTGGGCTTGAGCCGTTACAGATTTCGTTATAAACATAACCAACCAACAAAATTTGCCAATTCATGCAGTTAATGTCAATTTTAATAACTTGTATAGTAACAGTGAAAGATCATATCAACATGAAGAACAATCAGCCAAACAGATTTGCTCAGTTCACTAAAAGTAGTAAAACTCTAAATCAAAATCCATTGATAACTGACCTGAAACAACGAAACCATCTCTGGTATTTGAAATATAGAAGATGCATATGTCAATTGCACAGCAAAATCAATAGCAGGTCCACAAGCATCATGAGCACACGAACTGTCGACACAACTCGACACATCTGCAGGAGATGGCTTCAACTTTCCAGTATACAAGTAACTCAACAATACCAAGAAGGCTTCATGTCCAACCTTGCCATAAGGCAACAACTCATTCATACAGTACTGCGGTTTGCCATCTTTTATCGACGCTTTTTCTCGAAAAAGGTCATGGAAAAACCTACTCCTAGCAGCCAAAATACAACGGTGAATACCAACAGGAACACCCTCAACTACAATAGCCGCATCAGTATAATCACAACCATCATCAATCAAAAGCTGAGCCAAATTAGAGCTAAGCTTATTTAAACTGATCACTTCAAGACTAGGCACTGGATCAGAGGCAGAAGAAGTGGACATGTTACAACTCTGTGACCCATTTGTATATGAAGATGAAGTGAAGCTCAAAGATGATGATGGTTCATATGAATCAGCCATCAAACTTGGGAAGAACAAAACACCTGAGCTCTAAGCTTGTAACTAGTCAATTCTAGAGAGAGCAAGAACGATCCGATGCTGAATTTGAGAAACAAACGAAGCTAGAGCAATACGTAATTCCAAAACAGGACAACAGGGAACTGATCATAAAGAATTCATTCAAACTACATGAACAGAGCGCCTTCAAAGAAATCAGCATTCAAGTAATTCAAATCAAAACCCTAAGAACTGAGGGTACATAAAATTCCAAATCGCAACGAATTCAGCATCGAACTAAGCTTAGAATGTACAATCGAAGCCCTGGTTGGATACAACATTCGAAAGCAGAAATGGGTCAAAGAGAGAAACAAAAGAACTGGTCCATGGAATCTTTGGGAACATCAAATGCCCACTTCCAAAAGGGAATCAATCAAACAAAGAAAGACCCAAAAACCACAAGCGAAACAGAGAATTGCCCAAGTGAAAATCGAGACGAACAAAGCAAAATTAGGGATACCCCAACGAGGAAGCAACAGAAATCAAAAAGCAAACCCAGAAGTGGCGGCAACCAGGAGTTTGTTCGTCGCTTTCAGGAACCCAAAAAGCTAGGACTCCTTCCTATGGAGCAGAAATGGGGAATTGAAGAGAGAGAAAGGGAGAGGAAAATCGTGGGGACTAATTGGAAAAGGGAAAGAGAGGGAGATTAATGTGAGTACTGTTGGGGTAGCAGATGAAGTCGTTCCCATGACGAAAGGGATGGCGTCAATCTTCCAAGCTGTGCTGCACCTGCGTCCACAATGGCGTCACACTCTTACCCAACACACCCAATTCCAAATCTCCACCGGATGAACATCAACACAAGCTTAATCTGGGTCCACTCCCTAATTACAATAAATAAATAAATATATATTTCCAATTTCATCCGATCCATTCGTTCGTAACAAGGCCGCTGAGAAGAGATAGGTAGATCCACCTACGCGCGCCTACTTGTGCTCTCCAGATGGAATCTGTCCATCACAAACATTTGTAGCTTTTTATTTTTTTACTTTCTTAATTCACATACATAAATTATCAACAACGTCTCATTGAGTATAGTTCAATAAACAAATACAGTAATTATCATGTTAAAAAATTGGTCGTTCAATCATATTTATTGAATTCAACATAATAATAATAATAAATACAAATATGAACAAATCTAAAAGAAAAAAAAAGACAATTTAATTGATGGAAGCTTCGCTTGCATTTGGAGAAGTCAAAAGTTACCAAAATTTTTAATTCGAAATAAATACAAAAAAAAAAAAAAA